>NC_089834.1:8565132-8690132 GCF_035046505.1 Tiliqua scincoides
TCTGAAACAGCATTTCTCTGAATTGCTAAAACCCGCCAGTTCCCTTTTTCAGACAGCACCAGTTCACATATATGCAGCTTGACCTGAGAGGTTGACAATTAAAGAGAAGAGAGAGATAATATTTCTCACTAGCAAAGTAACAAGAGCGACAGATAAAATGGTATATAGAGAAGTGCACTGAACAAGAGGCTAGTATGGCAACAGCTGTAACCAACGTGAAAATGAACACAGCTCATTTCGATGCAAGGCAGAACTTACATACACTTCAGTTCGACAGAAAAAAAAATTTGGCATTTTCTTTTTATTTTGAATCTGCGTGAGCGTGAAACTAAACAAAGTCAGTACCAACTTTCGGCAAATGAAGACACAAAAATTGTGGAAATTTTGGTAAATCGACAGTGCTGCTCACCAAGCCTGAACACACACACTTAGGAAATGCAAGTGTCCATTAAGTAAAGGTAGTTTTTTGTGTGTTTTTTTGTTTTTTACTTTAAATCTCCTACCAAAGAATTTGTCTAAGAACACTTAAAACAGAGATGCTTCATACCCCAACTTATAAGGAAAAAAAAAAGCTTTATAGTTCTCAACATAGGAACTTGGCTGTCAAATCTTTTATGGTCTTTAAATCATAGCTGGAGTAGGGAAGACAAGAGAGGGTCTATACAAAAAACATCAACACCCAGAAGGTTCCTCTATTGTGCCCCTGACACACAACAAGTCCTGAATGTTGCAAAGGCAAACTCTAAATTTCCAGACTCCTTACAACCTGGGTGCAGAGGGATTTATTTATGCAAGTTCTTGGAAAAGAGATATGTATTTCCCACTAAAATTTCACTGGGGTGGGGCCAAATCCTTGCTTAAACCAGGTGCTAAAAGTTCAGTTGCTCAGAAGGTGTGTTCTGGTCACACAACTAGATCACTTTTTAAGGGATTCTAAAATTTAAAATATTAGAAGTAAAAATTGAAAGCAGCTGTTCGGTTTCTAAATAGGAAGATTGAATCTTAAACTTATGCAGAAAAACCTGGGATAAGAAGAAAAAACTTGGTTGTCCCTTGAAATGATTTGATCTAATTCTGGAAGGCTGCACTTCATACAACTCTTTCTGAAGAGCAGAAGAGCAAGACAACTGGTCTCTTATTGCTTCATGGTAATTCCATAGTTTTCCAAGAACAGAATCACTTAACCCATTATTTGGGGAAAGTTAACTCCACAACAAAGAGGTAATTGGATGGAAACATGGATTCAAAGGACTAACTATTTTTGTCTCTTCAAAACTGACATGTCAGATATACTAACCCTCTCCCCTCCCTCCCCAAAGGGGGGAGGACAAGGAGGTTGCGATCTCCTGCTCTGGTACCTCTTGGTCCCCAATCTGAAATACTTTATGCTGCTCTGAGTAATTATGTCTCCTACATAGACTGCATAGATATTAAGAACAAAAGTGAACAAACAAAAGTTAAAAAAAAAATCACATTCCCCACTATTCTTTTGCTACAGAAAATCCTGTGTCAAAAAAAAAAAAGATTTCCAGAAGCAGGACATAAGCCATATTGTAATTCACGCATGCACACAAAAGCTCGGAGTTCCCCATTTAATAAACATTATTGTGGTAACATCAGCCAGATTTACATATGATCTGGGCTCAGTTCTGATTATTTCACGGAGTACACGTGGTGGATTTATTATTTTACAAACTGAAGTTAAGAGAAACTTGGGACCAAGTTCCACAAAGCGCAGTGCAACATTTCAAGAGGGAAAAAAAGGAAGCGACTGCCAGACATCCAACTTTTTTTCTTCTTTTTTGCCAGGACAACAATATAATTTTGCTAAGACATCAGTGTGATGGTGTTTATGAAGGGGGGGGGGGAGAAGGAAAAGGGGAGAAGACAAATTAAACGAAACAGAAAAAAAAGAACTGCAGGAGGAAAATAAGAAACAGCCACAACCTTTTTGAACTTTTAAGGGCAATTATAGGTCTAAGATACTTTTGATAAATTCTGACAAGAAAAAAAAAAGAGAGAAAGAAACAGCATCTTTTAAAGTGTATTGAAGCAGTGATTTTAAACAAAGAAAGCAGAACTAGAACATCTGAGGTTTTTAATCCTTTCTTTACAGGTTACCTAGACCACTTTTGATTAAGAAACTGTAGAAAGTTAGTAAGAGCCACAAGCTAAACACCGAGAGGTGGCACTTGTCAATTTTCCATAGAGTCCTGCTTTGTGGGGTGTCTGAAATGCACTGCTCCAGATCTTCTCTCACACATTTGCTGACATCAACTCTGTCAGATTCTTATTTTATTTTTTAATTTTTGTTTTTAGTCCACTGGTCGCTTTTCACCATATTTCTTTGTAAACTCTTCAGCGTTCTTACAGAATTTTTTACGGTCCTTAGAGTATTCTTCGGCTAGGTCAGCCCGAAGTGGATGCTCAGGCTGGGGGTCGTTCACCAGTGCTATGAGGGACTGGATTACTGCCAAAAAAAAGAGCACAAAAGCCATCAGTGTGGGCACGCACAAGGAAACAAATCTTTTCCATCTATCACGATGCGTCTCAGGTTTTGTTTCTGCAAACAGGAGGTGGGCTTAAGCAGGCCAGGATAAATCCATGATTCCACTTCAAGAGAGGCTACCACATTACAGGAAAAACTTCACACACAGTTGAAAGGTTGAGCTGCAAGGCTCGGACATGTCTGAGGAGTAGCATTGGACATGGACTGAGAAGAGCCACTAGGAATGAGAGCCTCTCATCAACATGTTGCAAGAGTAAAATAAGACAAGGGAAAGAAGATGGGCATTTTTGGGGAGGACATTAGCATTTTATCAAATTTTTATCCTAAGTGGGGCTTGCTTCCAAATTAAATCACCCCAAATTTGGACATCAGTTGAGTTGGGATGCAGAACAGAGGGAGTCTACCTACAGGTCCAAAAGGTATAAACGTATAAATCTTTCACTAAAACAAAAAATGAGAAGGGAAAATAGGGTTGGTGTGTCACTCTATTGACAGGTCAGAAGAGCAGCCCTGCTGAATCAGGCAAAAGGCCCATCTAGTCCAGCTTCTTGAAGCTCACAGAGGCCCACCAGATGCCTCATGGACCACACAGGACAACAAGATACCTGTATCCTGTTGCCACTCTCTTGCACCTGGCATTCTGAGGTAGCCTATTCCTAAAAGCAGGAGGTTGCACAACCCCATCATGGCTTGAAACCTGTGATGGACTTTTCTTCTTGAAATCTGTCCAACCCTCTTTTGAAGGCTAGGCTAGATGCCATCACCACATATCTCATGGCAAGGAGTTCTGCAGACAAATTACATACTGGATAAAGAAATATGTTCTTTTGTCTGTTCTAACTATCCCAACACTTGCCTTGGGCGCCCTTCGGGGAAAAAGGGGGAATATAAATCTAATAAAAACACACTCAATTTTAGTCGATGTCCCCTGGTTCTGGTGCGTGAGAGTGAAAAG
The DNA here is from genome assembly GCF_035046505.1 of Tiliqua scincoides. NCBI lineage: Eukaryota > Metazoa > Chordata > Lepidosauria > Squamata > Scincidae > Tiliqua > Tiliqua scincoides. The sequence goes on from NC_089834.1 coordinate 8,568,597, forward strand.
AACATCCCTCTATTCCAATCTATCCAACCCCTACATAACTCTGTATGACTAAATCACGACCTACTCCCCACCAGGCATATTTTTTTTCCTAAAGAGCCCCAAATGCTGTAGCCTTTTCTCATAAAAGCTTCACCATCATCCAGTAGAATCATCTGAGCCATTCTGGTGCCCATCTTTCTGTTCTTGGGGACCAGATATGGTTACCACTCTGGTAGCAATGGCAACATATAGCTAGGGTGGGCAGAATGTAGACTGGGATCTACCAGCAAGTCTCTGGGCCATTTGCAGTACAAAACTCCCACCGGCAACAGCAACAAGGATCCCCCCTCCTAAAAAAAATCAAGCAATTCTTGGTTTAAATCTTAGGGGAAACCAGGAAAAGTTTTTGTGTAAAAGGACTGCTCCAAGCCACTGTTTGGCTCCAGTTGGCAGGCTTGAGGGCTTTAGAAAAAAAACAGAGCAGATCCCACACGCCTAAAGCCCACCCCTGCTGTACAGTACATTGTCTGTGGTTTTTATGGCTGCAAAACCCCAAGACTTCATGGCCAGCTGCTATAATGAACACGCAGAAAATTCTGAGGGCATGTTTGTTGCTAGATAGCCAACACCTCTTTCTCATTAACCTGTGGAGAAATGTGAATGCAAGAAGCCCCTAATGTGTTGATGTTATCCATTCTTCTTAAAGGAAACAAAAAAATTAACAAAAAAAGGTGGCAAGTGTCATAAAATATGTCAGATGCAGATTAGTAATGCTGCTGTATACAGAGTCTGACTAGGTCAGTCTAGTCAACCCTGACTGGCAGTGGCTCTTCAAGATTTTCAGGAAGGGGTTTTTTTCTAGCTCCACCTGTAGTTACAGCCAAGGATTGAACCTGAGCCCTTCTACATATAAAGTAGGCAACTCTGTTGTTGCGTTGAACTGTGACACACCCTTGGTTATACCACAGTTGGCCTTGGACAGCAACACCTCTGTACCAACACTTAATTAAAAAAGGGACAGGAAAGAAAAAAGGAACCGAAAAGGAAACCAGGATAAATAAAAATCATAGAACTGACAGCTTCTGCTACAGTCATGAGATTAAAGCTGCACTTCTCAGCATGTCTACTTGCAAATAAAACCCACTGAACCCCTTTGGATTTAATTTCTGCATAAACATGTATAGGGTTGCACTGTACCTTCCTCTATCTGTCATATGCTGAACCTGTGTACACCTTCAACCTTGACCCTCATCTGACAGGACACCCAAGCAGTGGCCGAGTTACCATTTTGTTTAGGGCAAGGGCTTTTTTTAAAAAAAGAAAAAAGAAAAAAAACCAAGATAAGAAAAAGTGATCAGAGGCAAGTTGTTACAGGACTGGCCTCCTGTAACAATTGGGCAGAGCAAAAAAGTCATCTCAGCATGTGCAGCCAGGCTCGGCTCTGAATGACAAGCTGCATCTATCCAAATTTCACCTGCTGTGCAGATATTAAAAGGCTCAGGAAGCTGGCCGTTGTCCTTTGCGCCCGGTTACCCAAGCAGGAAGAGAGAGGTGTATGGTGAAAAAAATTAAAAGCACGCACTCACAACACAAGCTGTAGTTAAAAGTGGGTCCAGTGCCTGGAAAGGGTTTGAAATATTGAACTTCAGACTGATTGTGCCCACAATTTTTAAGGGCCAAGTAATAGCCTGATGGTGCATCTGTCCCTGGGGCCAAGCAGTTCTCCGCCCAGTTCAGCTGAAGGGCTGGACCGGAGACTATCTGGGGCCCCCACAGAAGCTTCTCTGAGGGCCTCAAAAAAAGAGACAGGATGCCAGGAAACAGACAGGTCGCTTATCTGTAACTATAAAGTCTTTGAGTGGTCATCTGTGCAGGAAGCTGCCAGAGCTCTGCCAAGTGTTCTTGGGGGGGAGATCCTGTCAACACCATATGCCTTGGGACTGGGAACAACACTGGATCCCTCAGTTTCTTTGAGGCCTGCTCCTGCAGTTCAAACTGTGGCACATGAAGACAAATCACAGGCAGTTAACTCTACTTAATTCAGCAGAGACACACAACTCAGCAGGAGCAACGGTGGTCAGCTGCTGCCAGGGCCTTACCTTGATCAGTTTTGGTGGCCGGCTTCCAGTTTTCAGCACTAATTACTGGCAGACAAACCTGCCCCTTTTCATCGATGTTAGGGTGATAGATCTTTGTTTTAAACGTAATCTTAGGAGGTTTGAACGGATACTCTGCTGGAAAGTTGATTTCGATTCTGAACGCACCCTTGTCATATGGAGGATTGTCCTGCAACGAGAAGAGGAAGACATTAAGGGAGGCCCAAGGTTGGACTGGTTCCCCAAGGAATGCATGCTTCAGAACTGCGAAGATCCCTATGATAATAAAGCTCTTGCTGTACAATAACTTTTTCCCATGAATATAGGCACACTGCTGATATCCCACCAGATCCATATGATTATACAGAAAAGATCTTTGATGGATGAGGAAGAAGTCTGCTAAGAGCAAAACCCTGTGGGATAATATTTTTCAGGATAAGCTGGTTACCCAAAGCTAGAGATTTATGTTGCACTACTGCTCTAAGATGGGGTCTACTGCTCTAAGATGCCTGCAAGCCGCACCCAGCCCTCCACATAAGGTCATGCAGCCCACATGGAACACAGCTTGGGAGGCAAAGGCATCTGCCCAATTTGCTGCGCACTGGACAGGAACGGCAGAGTGGCCTAGCTTGGCAACCCAGAAGTTTGGCGATGACATCACTGTTGAAAGTCTGGCCCCTTTGCTGAAAAGGTTGCTGACCTCTGCTCCAATATTGGAAGCTTATTCAAATAAACCTCTCTCCTGCAACAGAACTGCAATTACCCATGTGCAGGACACAACTCATGGATTGGCTTTTCATCATTCTTTTGTACATGTTAGTGGTGTCAAAGTACCTGGGTTTAAAGAAATGCCTTACTATGGCTTGTGTTCTGTGAACAAACCCTCCCTCCCACAATATCAAGATCACTTAAATGTGAGAAGAGGGAACGCCTGGATCCTTCCATGATGTCTGTGTAACTTATCCCACTTAGTGCACCTGGCTATCCCAGAGAACATCCCTCAGCCAAGGAAGGCTCAAACACATGCAGAGTGCAATTCTACACCCTGCGTTTCATTACATGTGTGGCTTGTGTCACTATTTCCTTAACTCTCATTCTTTTTCACACACTCATGTGTCCCCCTCCACCCTGCTTCTATATCCCTTCTGACAGTCTTTCCTCTCCCTTTTTCCTCCCAATTTTTTGTACCTCTTGCCTGCCCACCCACCCCGACCTCCTGACTCTTTCTGCATAGTTGCCAACTTTGCAAGCACAGTGTTCTTCCCCTCCAACAGCCTATCGTCACTTGCTTTTTTTTTGAATGGTCTGAATGTATACACAGAAGTTTAAATACATAATACATGCCAACAAAATCACACCCCACAACAACAATGAATATATTTGAAGAAACATTGACAATAAGCATCAAAACGTAGTCATTTGAGACCACCAGGGGTGAAAGAAAAAAAGATTTAAAGTTTTGTTACATCTCTGTAAGTCTGAATCCAAACTGAGCAGCAGCGAATCCACCACACAACTAGTTCAGCAAACTCAAGGAAGGTTGGCACGTCCCCTGGCTAAACAGTAACACTCCAAGTCACACAGCCAATCAACTCCTGAAACCGAGAGTTTCAAAAGCACTTTCCAATATCGAAAAAGGTCTTCTACATAAAGGGAAAAAAGTGAAAAGCTACACTGGGTGTGTTTGCACATATGCAAGCCCTTGTACCTAAAAGTATCTCTTTGGATCAAAGTCAAAAGTGCACCCACAGTGCCATATACAACGTGGCAGTGGCAGCAGCGTATACAATGTAAAGTGGATGGCCCACTTCTATGGGAACTGAGAACCAGGAAGAGGGTCGGCAGCGGAGCACCACCAAAGCTCAGGGACATGGGGACACTTTCCATATAAAATCAACACATCAGAGCACATTTACACATTAGAAGATCTAGTTCTACTCTAAGAGGCAGTTAAGAACACATTTGTTCCTTCGTCCATATGAAGGGCTGTCATACGGAGAAAGACACAAATTTGTTCTCAGTTGCCTCAGAGTAGAAGTAGACCCAATGGGTACAAGGGGCAAGAGAGGAGATTCCAGATGAACATCAGGAAGAAATTCTTGATGGTCAGGGACAGTTTGACTGTGGAACAGATTACCACAGGAGGTTGTGGATTCTCCCTCACTGGCAGCAGAGGCTTGACAGGTATCTGCCTGAGAAGCTTTAGGTAGGATTTCCTGCCACAGGCAAGGGGGTTGGACCAGATCATCTTGTGGGTCCTTTCTAACTCTATGGGACTATGAACTCTGCAAGCTAGAAGAGGCAGTTCACAGGGGATATGGGCTCCTCTGTGAGACACCAGTCATGGATTTCAAGTTGGAATCGCTCCCTCTTCACTCACAGAAAAAAAAAGACCCGGCAACAAGAAGCCTTTTCCCACAACTGAACCAAATCTAAAGATCAAGGCGTTAAGCAACCACTTGGGACTTTCTCCAGGCTAAATGGGGAACGTCATCATTAATGCTTACTAATGCTTATGGTGCAATCCTAGAACATGCAGCTTTGCTCAGAATCTCGTGGCAATGTCTATAACCTCTTAGGTCTGGTCCCCACATGCTGCAGAATCTGATGGTAAAATGGACCACACCACTTCCAACCACGGGTGAAGAATATTATTTTTTAATGCCCCAGGGGGTAAAAAAAAATAAAAAAATAAAAAGGATTCCCTGTGGAGAGTTATCATAGCATGCAAAGTGTAGGGGAAAATGTGGGGAAATCAAACTATGCTCCCCTTGCAGCTTGCAGGGGTACATTCCAGTCTATCACCTCAGTATTCTACTACTGCATTTTCCACTTATGTATAAGACTATATTCGAACCCAGTTCACATAATACACAGAACAGAATTCTGGGTGTTCCATTGGGTGGGAGAGATCTTTTTTTATATACTCCCCACACACAGAAATTATCCCACATATAGTAAAACTAGTCAAATCAGGAACAGGTCTGTGCTAAACCTGTTCTCAAATCCATTCATTCAGCTACATGGAGCGAAGGGACTCTCTTTCTGGGCATGGGGAAGTACTGCAAAATATAGTCCATAGTCCAAAGCAGAGAAGTCCAGAATTCTACTCATTTCAGTGCGTCATGAGAAAACCATGCGCTGAAGAATCAGACAGAAGAGCTGGAGCCAGACTCCAGTTCCACCTCGGTTCAATTTTCAAAGACTTCATAATGAAATATGACCAACACCTGGAGGTGGCCAACTACAAGGCGGCCACACATTTATGGCTGTTTAGCATAGATGCTCACTGCAGGAGTATGAAGCCTGCTTGCAGAAGAGCCACTTGTTGTTCCTGGACACGGACCTCAAAAGGTGCTAAATTGTGCCCTCTGACAAAAGGAAAAATGAAGAACAAAAAGATCACCACCAAGTGGCTCCAGGTAACCTGGCAAAGTGTGCAGCTGGAACTAACAGCAAAAGAAACTGACTTCTTGGCCCTAGTTGCTGATCAAATTCCTCAGATGCTCAAGATAGGATTAAGATTTTAATGCAACTCAAAAGCTTGTGCTCTGTTACACTAACAATCCAATGCTAAGCTTCCCCCTCCCTCCCATGCCCCCCCAAGCACAGACAGTACAAGCATTCCACGGTATCTGCAGAGGATACATTCCTGCCCCCCCGCAGACACCAGAAACCACAGATAACAAGGACCCTATCTCCACAGCCACGCCCCCCGACCCTTTCACACCCCATTCCCTTTGTTTATGTGGATTATATTTGTGCAAAGTCATAAGGTGTCTTGCCTGTAGAAACACTATGAGCAAAACGCTTACAGCCAGCCCAGCAGGCAAGCAGGTTGCATCCTAGAAGGGAAACTCAGAGGAAATGTTCACTTCCTGTTTCCTGGTGCTCTTAGTGTTCCTTCCAGGCTGCTTGCCTGGCTATAGGTTTTTTCCTTTGTACAAGTAAGACACTTTATCAACTGTCACAAACATAACCCACATAAAAAAAGGTAATGGGGCATGGGAGGGATGGGGGGGTATGGGGAACCAGATCAGCAGATACCAGGGGCACCTGTACTGGCAAGGCTGACTATCATTCCACTTTAAATAACATTAGACATAATATGTAAAGGTGTATAATCCATGCTGAACCATCATTTGCCAGGACATGTGGGTAACTCTTTAATGTCATAGGAAGCAACCTTACAGAGTCAGACCCTCCTTTCACCTAGCTCAGCACTATCAAGTACTGAATGGCAGCATCTTGGTGGGGTTCCAGGTAAGGGGACTTCCCCACCCTAGCTGCCAAGGGCTAAATCTAGAGCCTTCAGAATGGCAGGTGCTCAGCCATTATATTACAATCCCTCCTACATAACCCAAAGACGCAAGCCAAAACTTCAACTTGGGGGGTCAGCACTTGATTTGGACAACACAGAAAATGATGTTTCTGTGTTGACCTGGAAATGAGGAGGGGCAGCACACAAGCCCACAGTACTTTCCTGATCCACCAAATCATACCCAAGATGTAGTCCTCCATTATGATAAGAATTGACATTTTACATCCATCCATCCCTCCCTCCCTCACTCACACAAAAGGAATTGTCTTTAAGAACATAAGAAGAGTCCTCCTGGATCAGGCCACAGGTCCATCTAGTCCAGCTTCCTGTATCTCACAGTGACCCACCAAATGCCCCAGGGAGCACAAAATAATAATAATTTTATTTTTACCCCGCCTTTCTCCCTGAAGGGACTCACAAGGCAACAAGAGACCTGCATCCTGGTGCCCTCCCCTGCATCTGACACTCTGAGGTAGCCTACCTCTAAAACCAGGAGCTTACACATACCTACCATGACTTGTAACCCGTGATGAACTTTTCCTCCAGAAATTTGTCCAATTCCCCCTTAAAGGCATCTAAGCAAGATGCCATCACTACTTCCTGTGGCAAGGAGTTCCACAGACTAATTACATGCTGGGTAAAGAAATATTTTCTTTTGTCTGTCCTAACTCTCCCAACACTCAGCTTTCGTGGATGTCCCCTGGTTCTGCTGTTGTGTGAGAGGGAAAAGAACATCTCTCTATCCACTCTATCCATCTCCTGCATAATTTTGTATGTCTCAATTATGTCCCCCCTCAGGTGCCTCTTTTCTAGACTGAAGAGCCCCAAACACTGTAGCCTTTCCTTGTAAGGAAGATGCCCCAGCCCAGTAATCCTTTTGGTTGTTCTGCACCTTTTCCAATTCCACTATATCCTTTTTGAGATGTGGTGACCAGAACTGGACACAATACTCCAGGTGTGGCCTTACCGTCAATTTGTACAATAGCTTTATATTATCCGTCTTATTCTCAGTACCTTTTCTAATGATCCCAAGCATGGAATTAGCCTTCTTCATTAGTCTTTGTACAAGCATAACTTTTTTCCTATGCCTTTATTGAATCACAGATTTTGATTGTCTTTGCCTACCTTTATTGAATCATAGATTTTGATTGTCTTTGCCTATTATGGTCTTGTCAGCTAAAGGATAAAACTGTAAGAGTCAATGCCAGAATCAAACTTTGAGAATCAAAAGTTCTCCAATAAGGCATAGAAAAAAAAGTGACACTAAAGTTCAGAGATATAAAACTGAACACTGCAACTTTCCCTGTAAGATCTTGAAATGAGAACCACTAACAGCTTTCAGAAACAAGACCATCTGACTACAGAATTCAAGTTTTATGTATCACAGAATACAGTTGATAACCTCCTTCCATGAAGACTATAATCACCAATTCATTCTGACTGGCAGTGGTTCTCCGAAGCCTCATGCGAGTTTTCTCCAGCATGTTTCCTGGTCCTTTTAATTCAAGATGCCAGACCCTAGAATCTTCTGTATGCCAAGCATGTAGTCAGCCTCCCAATGAATGGCAGCAGAAACTCCACCATTCTCAGAGAGGGATTCCATGCCCATTTAACAGGATGATAAGAAACCTGGCTTACCCGCCCCTCAAGCTTGACGTAACAATTGGATTACAGCCAGAATGGAAGTAACTCGTAACCCATTCCAATGAGTCACCAGGGGAAGTCTCTAAACACTAGGGAATCACCTTCCACCCATGACTAGGCAGCCTAAACAGCTAAGGGACAGATTAAGGTCTCTTCCTTTGAGGCAGTGAGCCTAAAAGACTCAGCTAATTTGACAAACATAAATTCCTCCTAAAATGTTCAGGATGGATCTTTATCATGGCAAGCCTCTAGGTTATGGCAACAATGTTTTGAAGTCTTTCTGAGGGCCTAGTGTGACATGCTCTTCTTCCCTTGTTTACCCCACACCCCTCTCCCACATGTCAATTTCCAGACTGTAAGCTCTTTGAGGCAGGGACCTTTCTTTTTACTCCATGTAAAGTGTCATTTACACTGATAGAGCTATATAAATTAGTAATAAAAGAAGACTTGACTGAGTCTGGAAAATATCCATTTCAGAATCTCCCCCCCCCCCCCAAAAAAATTATGTGAAAAAATTCTCGTTCAATTTTTCTGTAGCCCTTTTCAAGTGATAGTCAACTAATTAAGTTTCAAGTAAAAATACCTACACAGCCATGAGGTACAAAGGAAAAACCAAATTAAGATGGGAGAGCACAAAGTCTGCTCTCTTTAGTTCTCACTTGTTAGTTTCTCCACCGTGGGTATATTACTGGAATTCCACCCCACCCCACCCCGCCCAAAAAAGGGGATTTTGTATTTGCCCATATATAGAGTAGGAACCTGTCTTGCTCATAAATGCTTCTTCAAAATTTGCATTAAGAGAACCTACAGGTTCTGAAAACAACAGAATATAACACGGTTTTTTACAGCACTTAAGTTACCTCCTGGCTCCATGGAACCAAAAATATTACAGGGAACAAGAAACTCTTCTATGCCTGTCTTCCTGCTTACTCAGCAAGCTGTGTTTTTCTTGTGATGAAGGACCTGCTGGAGGAGGAGAAGGAGCCCTGCATGAAGGCAAGATGAGTTGGTGAAAACAGCCCATCTTTTTTTTCTCCCTTTGAAAATCAGCACCATGCAAGGACACACTTCTATTGTCAAGATGGGATTTTCATTTCCGTCCTTGGCTCGCTTTATGCGTGGAATAGGTGCTTGACTACAAAAGCTCCTGAACTACAATGAACAAGCCCATCTCAAAAGGTGCCACAACGGTTTATCTCTCACAGAATAATAAAGCTATTCTTCTGGAAATACACAGATTGAAGTACCTATATATTAAAGGAGACTTCATCTCTTTTCCACAGCAAGACTTTTACTGCTGAGTAGGTGAAACTCTGTTTCCATCATCCAAGTACTGATCAATTAGGCAGGACCCTGTTATGGGTTCCAGTTCCTCCTTAAAGCAAAACTGAAACTACAAACTATGCTCTGAAAGCTGTAGGAAACTTGATCTCAAATGAAGGAACGTCAGGAAAAAAAATATTTTCCCTTAATGTACAAGAAGATAGACAGCTTACTTGTTCAAGCAAAATGACAAGATGTGAGGCAGAAAACTTCATCCAGATTTCATAAAACTAGCTCTGACACACATTCATGAAGAATTCTGGGGTCTGTAGAAGGAGCTAGAAATAAACCTTGAGAAGGTCAACCTGCTCCCCAAACACCAGCTAAGGACTAAAGAAGAAGAAGAGGAGGAGGAGGAGGAGGAGAAATAAACTCACACAGTTCATAAGACAAAACCTGAGGCATTTTCTCAGTTGAACCCAGAACCTAGGTCAATTTTTTCCTCCGAAACAGCACTTGTTTTGACAAGACCCATATATTTGTCCTACCACTTTTGAAAGTGACAGGTTAAACTCTGTTAAGGGCTCCCCTTAGCAAAGACAAAGAGCCCCATACAGTATCCCTGAAATGATAATAAGTTGGTTTTCACACTCACAGGAACAATAAGCCCTTGCCAAGTCAATAAGTTAGCTTCGTCAACTTGGATATTACGGAAATTCTTCATTCCACATTTGCGGATTTCTTCAAGCTCCTGTAAAAAAACACAGCAAAGGGGCAGGTTAGCAAAAACTGCGAGGTAGAGCTATTTGTTAACAGATCTGGAAGCATTACAGTTTATTCCCCCTTTCAGACTGAATGAACTGGTTTCACGCATGCACACACCTAGTTTTGTATAGCTTAGAGTTATTTTATTTGAAAACATTTCTACTCCACCTGGCCCAGTCCATAGACAGTATATAATAAAATGAAAGCTGTTTTAAAAAAACAAAAGCAGCACATCAGATAAAACAAAAGCAATAGAAACAGCATCAAAACCATCCCAAAACCCACCACCCAGATACCAAGTAAAATATCCTCACTATAAAGGCAGCTATTGGCCAACCCCCACCCTAAATCAAACAAAAAAGCCAGGTTTTCACAGGTTTATGCGTCACACAGCTACCTTTATCCAGGAATTAAAAATTACCTTGAGTATAATATAAAATAAAACAATTTTAAGCACTGGAATAAACTGTACAGGTAGCAACTCTATCCATGGATTCCGCATCTGTGGATTTGACTCTCCGCAGGTTCCAAACCCACAGGTTTGCCCCACTGAAGACCTCCCAGATGCAACCAGAACTTTGTTCAGGACATATCTAAGATGTTTTCTGAGCCTCAGGTTTTTCTTGGCCTCTCCAAGGTTCAGAATGCTGCTGGGCGCCCTTTCCAGACCTGAAAACCGCCAATTTCATTATTCACAGTTTTCTGTATCCACAGGAGGTCTGGGAACAGAACCCCTGAGGATAACAAGGGTATAAACATGTATTTATATTTCTCTTGCACTAAAAGATACACATGCCAGATGCAAAACAAGGAAACTATCTAAACAAAACTTTTAAAAGTAAATATTTACACTGAGTCTTATATCTATACATTTGCATAACATAGACAAGCACTTCCAAGTTCCATTAATTTCAACTCTCCCACTGATATTAATGGGTCCTGAAAACACTCCCATTTGCTTGAATAGTGCCCTGGAGCGTTCTGAGGGTTCCACATACATTTAACTAGGTAACTAACCACTGCCACGTAAAATAGGTCAACATTATTATTGCTGTATTACAGAAGTTGGGGCTTCTGTAACAGAGTCCAGGAGTTGATTGCTACGGCACAGAGCAGCCTGATTTAAATTAAGGCAATCAAAACAACTGATTTAAAATTACTGGGGAGGAGGGGGGAGAAACAGATTTAAGTCAGTTTTTCATTTCAGCAGTGTTTCATCATGAAACAGAAAGTTCATGTTTGTTGGTGGAGTCATAGATATTTCTAAGGTGAGAAGAAAATGTATTTCAGAACTCAGGTACCTGAAGGGCATTAAAAATGGAAGGGATGTCCTGCTCACTGGGACATCAAATTCTGTTGCTAGTTACAGAAATCCCTAGTAGCCCAGAAAAAAAGGGAAGGAGCGAGTGCTCAAAGAGTGGGTGTGGACGAGCTCCCTGGGGCCACCACAGACACATGGTTAAATTTAACTTATATGTCTCCCATTCCCCACCCCCCAAAAGATAACTGCTCAAGGAGGTTTACAATGCAATTAAAAGCAACAAGCCACAGCAAATCACTAAAGGAACATAAAAAATAAAAAAGTAACAGGACGACAACAAAGGCAACTCCATGACAGAAGTTTTTGAAAAGCACACCTTAACCTCCATCCAGTGAAAAAATCAGAGTTTTCAGTTGGCATCAGAAAAGACAAGCAATAGCTCTCTATTAATAGTCTTCAGTAAGGAACACTCAAGTAGATCTAAGCATATCTAGACTTGGTGAAGAAAGCTTCATGCGTACTCATGAAGTGTGCTCCCCCAACCTTGTGTTGTCCCAACACGTCTGCTTCCTTATGCACATTAATAAAAGATATGGCCATTGCTCGATCAGATGGCAAACATCTGGACTGACAAGTCTGCCCAGGGAAAAGCAGCCACAATCTGAGCCAGAGCAGTTTATCGCTGTATTTCCACAACAGCGAACATTACTTCTTGCTCACTTACAGAGACTCCTGATCTAGTGCAATTAAACTGGTTGCAAGAAGCACAGGTGCCATAGGGGAGGGGTGTGCACAACCCAACAGCTTCACTGTCAGAGAAGCCAAGACTGCTATGAAACTGAGGCCACACAAACTGGCATAAAGGAAGTGCAAATGAAATACATGCTGTCCAAACTTACAGGAACAAAGGACACTAATTCATTTTTTGAAATACATGAGGAAGAATATCCCACACATTAAGGCAGTGCTATTCAAACTGGGTGTCGCGACATAAGAACATAAGAACAGCCCCGTTGGATCAGGCCATAGACCCATCTAGTCCAGCTTCCTGCATCTCACAACAGCCCACCAAATGCCCCAGGGAGCACACCAGATAACAAGAGACCTCATCCTGGTGCCCTCCCTTGCATCTGGCCTTCTGACATAGCCCATTTCTAAAATCAGGAGGTTGCGCATACACATCATGGCTTGTACCCCGTAATGGATTTTTTCTTCAGAAACTTGTCCAAGACGCTGCAGCCTGAGGGTGCTGGTCTCTGCCCCCTTAAGGGGCGGGGGCAGCCTATAGGCAGGGGAAAGGCAGCAGCCCGATCCCCAGGATGACGACACTCAGGGGGCTGCACGGGCTTGGGTGCACTTACCCAAGCCTCCTGCAGCCTCCCCGGGGTGCAGGGAGCCCAGCGCGACTTCTGGATGTGAAAGTGGATGCTGAGCGATCACGCTCCACTTCCGCTTTAGCAGGGGCGGGGCGCAATCGCTCCGCATCCACTTTCCCTGCTGCTGGGAGCTCTGCCAGAAGTTGTGCCAGGCTTCCCGCACCCCAGGGAGGCTGCAGGAGGCTTGGGTAAGTGCACCCAAGCCCCTGCAGCCCCCGGAGCACCTTCCCCCCGCCCCCGCTGCCTCCTCCCCCTGCTCCTGCAAAGACTTACTGGCTCTCAAAGTCTCCCAGAGAGTTTGAGAACCAATGCATTAAGGTCTTGGGCTGCAAAGCAAATGTTTTGCAAAAATAAAAGTTGGGTCCACTGATATCCCTTGCACAAGCCCCCAACAAGGGCCACCCTAAGTACAGCTTCTTCTTTTGCCCTCCTCATTAACTGTGTGATAGAAGGAGAATCCATCTCCCATAACAACTGGCCACACTTGTCTACAAGGCCTGCCTCACAGTCTGAGAAGCCTTACACCCAACTGTAATAATAATAATAACTCGGTATTTATATACTGCCTTTCTGGTCATCGGATTACTCCTCTGACTTTATTCAAGGCAGTTTACATAGGCAGGCATTTCTAAATCCCTCAAGGGGATTTTTACAATCATAAACGGTTCTCTCTTTCAAGAACCACACAACATTTCAGATGGATCTTCTGGGTCTGATCTCACTTCTGGCCTCTAGTGCCTCCCACGCAGGCTGACAGCAGCTCCATCTCTCACATGGAGGGCAGCCAAGAGGCTTCTTCGCTCAGAGCAGATGGAATAACTCAGCTCAGCTTGTCAGCTACTTCAAGGTCTCGCCGTCAGGGAGCTGCCGGTTTTCTCGAACTGGCGACTTTCTGATGTTATCTTTGGGCTAACGGAGGCTCTACCCCATAGACCAGACCTCCTGCCCAAGCAAGGGCCAAGGACCTGCCAAGGACCTCCTCCTATATCAAGCAATCTTATACCCTACTGGTCCACCTAGCCCAATACAGTCACCTCTGACTGGCAATGGCTAATTTCCAGCCCTGCTACCAGATTTCATTTTAAAATGAAGACACCAGGAACAGAACCGTGCTCTATAGCTGAGGAGCTATGGAGCCTTCCTGATTTAATTAAACCAAAGCTGTCACTGGCAGATAAGATTAGTGACTAGTACCAAAAATATCTCGGCAATCTGGTCTTACCATTGGTGTCCACTCTCATAAGAACTCAAACAACCAACAGCTCTTAGCATCAAAGATTCCCCCCCCCCCCCGATGCATTACCACTGAAGAACCCATTGGAAAGGCACCTCAACTGAAATATATTATATGGCTTAATGAACCTCAATTGAAATCTACTGTATGGCTCAAATGCCGTATTGAGCATCCAGATCTACAAATCTGAGGTTGTCCATCCCAAGCAGACCCAATTAACAGAACAACTCTCAAGTAGACACTTTGGAAGCTGCTAAAGAAATATGATCTAATCACTTCCTTAGTTATAAACTACTTTCCTCGTCCTAAGCCAATAAGCCAGTGTTTCTCAAACTGTCAGTCAGGGCCCACTAGATGAGTCACCATTCATTTCAATATTTTATTTTTAATATATTAGACTTGATGCTACCATGGAATGAGACTGCATTTGGGGAAATGTTACAGACCTGTACTTTTAACAAGCTACTATGTATATTCTTTTACCAATGATAGTAAATGGGACTTACTCCTGGCTAAGTGTGGGTAAGATTGCAGTACAGGATTGTTTAAAATGTTCCTGCTTGATGATGTTACTTCCAGTGCGTTCTGACAGATTCTCATTCTAAAAAGTGGGTCCTGGTGCTAAATGTGTGAGAACCACTGCAAAAAGCAATTCTGAATTCAAAAGTAGTTTAAAGGACTTCCTAACAAAAGCAGACTAGAAAGAGTGAACACACTAAAATACTACCAACTCTTGCCAAAGGAAACATGATGTACTTAGATATGCTACCGCAACACACGCACAGACTGACACCATAGTAATGCCTAAATGCCTTAAGAGTCAACTCACAGAGATAATCAGCCTGGATCAGGCAACTACAGAATCTCAAATGCAGCTGGTAAAAGGACAGTTGACTGAGAGGCTGAGCTGAGAATCAGGACTTCCCTGGTTTGAATCTCACCTTTCCCATCACCTCACTGAGTGGCCTCAGGCAAGCCACTACCTCTCAGCCTCAGTCTTCCCCACCTACAATATGGGGATAATGATACTCACCTTACAAGATTGTTGCAAGAACAACATTAAGGTAATATGTGAGAAGCTCCCTGCACTCCCAAACTGGGCTACACCAGAGCAAATCATTAACTCATTTCTGCCCAGCCCACATTTTATCCCTGTTGCGTATATGCAACGCTGGGCAGAAATGGCTTAAGTAGTCAGGGAGGCAGCAGGGCTGCTTGCAAAGCAGAGCAGGTGGTCCTGAGATGAGAGAAACTCCTAGCTCAGTCATTCACCAATGAATATGGATGTTCACTAAGGACTGGACTGAGCGTGTGTAACAGATCTCTTTCCATTCCTAAAAGACAGAGGCTGCAATCCTAACCACACTTTCCTGAGAATAAGCCCCATTGAACAAAATAGGACTTACTTCTGAGTAGACCTGGTTAGGATTGTGCCCAGAGACTCGTAGACAAGCGGCAAAGTGGAATCTCTAGAACAGCTCAGTCATTTGCACGCCTGGTCTTACCAAATATTCAGAGCCATGCATATCAGAACTGGCATGATGCTGTCTCCTGACAGCGGCCAGCCAGGTGTGCCTTGGCAAGATTCACCATCATGAATTCTTGTAGGGCTACCCAGAGCTGCCTCATAGACAAGCAGGTGAGAGATACTGACGCTTTCAATAAAACAAATCCCAGTTTCTGGGCACTCAGATATAACACAACCCACAACATGAAGACTGCCTTACTTGCCATTATGGATCAATCGGCATTTTGATCTTCCAGCTTTTTTTCTTTACCAGTTTGTGTGAATTGACATCACAAAATTCAGAGGAGTTCCTAGTTCTTCACTATAGCTGTGCATCACTTAGCAACTGACTGGATATACAACGGTGGTCATTAGCCAGCAGTTAGTGATTTTAAGAAGCAAGTTGAGAAAAAAAAGCAATTTAAAAGTTCTTTACCAGGTGCCAGGATGCCTCTTAGAATGGGCAGTGTCACACAGCATCTCTGCAGGTCCACAGAAGCCTCTGGAAGGAACTTCCAGTTTTCAGAAGCAAACAGGGATGAGGCTTCCAAAAAACCAGAAGTGTCTTCCAGTGGCTTCTGTGGGCCACTCTGAGGTCTGCAGAGGTCCTGCACAACATGGAGGAGGCCTCCAGGGCCTTCCATGAGGTATCCTGGCACCCAGTAAGTCATTTCATTTAGCGACCAAGTTGCTTAACGATGGGGTTCGTGGAACGTAACCTGTATTTAACACTCCTGTACTTCCTTTTGCCTGTTTTTTACTGGCATGGCCAACAGAGACGCTAGTCTTGGGAGTATGGATTCCACCTCCCCCATCCGACTCTGCATGCGACTACAGCTTCTATAAGCCTAGTATTTCATCCCAACTTCTAGTCACCATGCTCTCAAAAGAAACTCAACTATTAATCCAGTGATTTCAACCACTGTATTGCAGCACAACAATGGTTTGCGGGCATGCTGTGGGCATTTGGGGGAGAGTAGTTTATTAGTAGGGCCATTGGGGGATGCAGTCTCCCCTAGCAGTGCAGTGAGCCTTGTCAACTGTCAAAAAAACTGATGGTGAGCCATGAAAATTTTAGCACCTTCTCAGTATGCAGCAAGATGAAAAAGGCTGAAAATCCCTGTGCTAATCTTTTTCCAAAAGAAAGGTTTTCCTGCCACTCTGTTATTTTTCAACCAGATTTTTTTGTACATCTTCCAGTGTCACCACATCCCTCTAGAGATGGAACAACCAACACTGCACATAGTGTTCTCCAACGTAGATGCACCATGCTCTTACACATGGCTAGATATTTGCTTTATTCTTGCTGAACAACTGCCTGTTTTAATGACAAACCATTAGTACAGGTAGATTACCCCTTATCTGGACGCCTGAAATGCAGACTATTTCAAAATCCCAGACGTTTTTGTTCAAGACTTTTAAAAAAACTTTATGTAGTGTGAACACTAGAGGGTCTTGTGCTTGTTCCCATAAACAGTGACAGTACAGGCTGTAAGTTTAATTCTCTGCTCTGTGGTGTGTACCTGTATGGACAGTGTTGAAAATGACAGAGGCCAGCAGACACCCAACAACTAAAAGTACCTGAGGAAGCATTTCTCATTATATTTATGCAATTATTCCAAAATCCAGACAACTCCTAAATCCAGACACCTTCCCATCCCAAGCAGTCCCAACAAAGGATACCCAACCTGTAGTACGTTCCCTGCCCCACTACCCCTTCTGCTTAATCATTCACAACGCATCCTGTAGCTGGTACACTGCCAGAGTGTGGGGCCCGTTGTTCAGAAAGATTCATACAGAACACACAGTAAAGACCAGAAGATCTCATTTAATTATCCAAGCAGCTACAATGGATACAAACACTGAAGCGTAGCTGTCGTACATGCAGCACCTTTAGGACAATTCACACAACCTGTTTTCCACAAGGCAAGCAGCAGCTACGCTTAGCACTGCCTGTTACCTCCACCACGAATACCTCTCAACCTCAGTGCCCATCAGCCACACATCCTTCATTCTGCACTTTGCCCATCATTTCCTTTTCAGACAACAAACCCTGCAATAAATCAGAATTATGAATCACCTAAAGTGACCAGTGATGCCACCTGTTGAAGCTGAACGGCATCCCTCCCCCTTACAGAGAAATACCCACTGCCATGACAAAGAGAAGGAGAAGCCAGAACGGAATAACTCCTGTCCTTGTACTTTTTTATTCTACTAAGCCAGGTCCCCCCAAACGACAGGCCGCATCCAACACATTCTGATGAGCCCAGTGAACTATAATTCCATGCACACACCCCATGCTTCTTCCTCTCTCTCCACACCCTCCCAAAACCTATGAACCTTCTTCTCTGACAGTTGGGCTGGGCCACTCTTGCTGACAATAAAGCTGACAGAGACAGCAGGCAGCCCCACGACTGCAAACATTAAGTGACGCTGTAGTCTTACAGTGAACATACTTAGAATAATGTAGAAGACAAGTTATTTTCTATAACCTACTTTAAGAGAGCAAGTCTGAGTGATGTGGCCCCGGCAGTGGAAAATTTGTGGATCCCTGTACAGATATGTAGGAAAACCACCTGAAAACCACCACTGGAACCTCCCAATCATGAGGAAGGGGAATGGCAGGATATAACTAGCTATCTAACTAAATATATAAATATTGCTAAATTCAAGCATTCAGACTTACAGGATATATGTAAGATTCTCATTTGCTTTCTCACTTCTATATCTTGACTACACACTGTTGGTAATCTAGAAAAAACACGCCTGAAAGGGGTCATGATTGAGATGTGTGAAATTACACATGGGATGGATAGAGGGATGTTCTTTTCCCTCTCTCACAACATCAGAACCAGGGGACATCCACTAAAATTGAGTAGTGGGAGGATACTGGTCTCTTGTCATCTCGTCTGCTCCCTGAGGCATCTGGTGGGCCTCTGTGACATACAGAAAGCTGGACTAAATGCATCCCTGATCCAGCAGGGCTCTTCTTAGGTTTTTATGTTCCTTCCACCCAGAGGCCATATGCAACTTGAGAGTCTTATAATGCTATTCCTGATTTAACAATGAGCCTGGAACCCCCATACAAGAATCAGGTACAGATTAAACCACAGTTAAAAAGGGAAGTAATCAAAGATTAGGAAGTCTTCTACTTTACCTATGAGGAAACCAGGAATGGCATCTCCACCCCCCAATTTTGGAAGTTATATTAATGTCATACATAATTCCAAGAGAGCAAAAGTCAAGGCAAATATTCAGAACAACTACTGTACTGTCAGCGCCGCTCCTTCCCAGTGACAGTGACCATGCATGCGTGTTGCAAATGTGAGATATCACACATACATAACTCAATCTCACTTTGCATAAATCTAAATATTAATTTATGCTGGTAAGCAAATTTTGAAATACTGTAGCATTTTAGCTGACAGCAAGGCCCCATGGGCTAACACAGATTTTTTTCCCCCTCCTCAAATGGGCTGGAAAAGCCAGCTAGACAACCAGAGACATTTCCAATGATGTGGGGTGGAAACATTTTCTGAAGCAATATGCTCATTGCTATATTTTTCAGTAGAAATACTATTTTCCTAACACTACTACTCCTTTTACACAGTAGAAAAGATTGTGAAGACTGATTACTATCCCAGGTTGCCATGAACATTCTAAGCATCCCACCAGCAGCTGTTCCTTTGGAGCGGAACTGGGAGGCTTTCAGCTCAGCCAATACAAAAAAGAGCAGATTAACTCATGAGTATGCTGCGTAGCTGGTTTCTGTTCTCAAAACCATCGCTCCTGAGGGTCAGTCACACGCACAACTAAAGAAGAGAACGAAGAACAATAATTTGCCCGTGTCTGTGGATTTGGTGGCAGAACCATCCTTGAGCAGAGGAACTCTAGAAGTCTTGAATGGAACCCCTCTTCAGTCATTCTAAAAGTGGATTCAGGATACCCAGTGAGGGGGAGAAAGGAAGCACTCCTCCAAGCCAACATGCTCTGCTGCCATGCTTTTTTCTGGGTTCAAAGATTGTCTGTTGAGACACAGACTTAACTGAGAGAGTTACAGAACATGGGAAGAACATCTCCTCAGGTTCCACCCTCGCCTCTGCAGACTAGCACTGAACCTAGAGAGAACAAGGTCCATGGCTGGCCACTGTGCTCCTGTTCTTCCTCTCACTAGGTACATGCCATGTTCACTTTTGCTATCTGAATGGGAGCTAACAAGCAGTGTTCCTGTACAAATTACAGGGACTGAGTGGAACCCGATCACACTGCACTTGGCTATGAGGTCACCATCACCACCAAGCTCTGGAGCTCCACGAAGGCAGCTGCAAGGGGCTCTGAACTGAGCTGCAAATAAGTGCTAACAAGTAGCATTCGTGCTGCCGCACAGGAAAAATGAAACCAAAAGTGTTCTAAGAACCTCAAAGAGAAAGAGTTGAGTTATGTGGTACTAGATAACTGCATCAGCTCATGTACTAAAACTAATACATCAAGAATAACCCCCAGTGCCTGCATTTTAAACACATTAAATGTGGCTTACTGATCATGTTTTCCTCGTCAAATAGTTCAGTTCAAATAGCTGTGACTATCATGAACGTTTCTGGGATACTTATATAGTGCATAAAATGAACACAGGGTACTTTACGTTTTGTTTACTAAATATGTAAATCAAAACAAACATGCAAAATCAGATAACCATCTATTTAAGACACTGGAACAGTTTTCCAGGAAGTACTTCCAAGAATTTCCTGATTCATGATTTTCCAGAAAGCTCACATCACTAAGCCAGATTTCAACCTTTGATCTTGACTCTCCTACACCTGAGCTTTAAGAACAACTGGTGGTATTTGTGGAGTCACCCCCAGCCAAAGCACTAGTTCAGGAGTGAGACTGCCAGCTACACTGAAAAAGACCAGCATTAAAGAGTAGATCTGGTGGAAAGGAATGGCAAAGTATACAGGGATAGAACAGTCTGGAAAGTTTTAATTGTATTAGCTGTCTTGGGTGCCCTCCAGGGTGAAAGGCAGATTACAAATCAAATCAAATCAAAAAATAAATAAATTTTCATTCCAGCCCCAGTGCTATGGACTGAGGCTACAATCCTACACACTCTTACCCAAGACTAAGCCTTATTTAACACAGTGAGTGGGACTTACATCTGAGAAAACATGCACAGGGTTGCTGGTCTGGGACTGAACTGAACCAGGATGCACAGGGCTACTGGAACAATGGATAGTAGCATACAACTGATAGTGAGGGTTTCAAGGTTGGCCTGGCAAGGTGAGCCCACTGGTGGGTTTGGGCCATAGATCAGTGCCCCACCTGTCCAATCCCTGACACATCATATCCAGGCATCCAACAACCATGTGCATACATACCAGATTCAAGTAACTCTGGAAATCATTTACAAAAACATTGTCACACACCCCTCATCAACAAGCTGATGTCCTATTTACAAGGCTCTGAATATAAATGTACACCGTTAAGGTTAGTTACACAGGTGTGGTGAGCCATTGTAGTTTATGAAGTAGTTTCAGCTGCTGAGTAAATGTTTGATTATATGGCCATTCAAGGAAAGCCTTTTTTTAAAAAAATAGCACGCTTTTGGTTTTTTTTGCATTTAGGGCAGAAATTAAAAAACAAATGATGCTCACATTTCAAATAAACGAAGAACAAGATTATTTTCATGAAAATTCAATATTATGCTTGCATGTCACTCACTGGTCACCTATTTCCAACAGAGCTGATGCCACAAGAAGATAAAAATGTGTCTTGCGTACTAAGCAATGCCATTTTCCACACCAGCCTTTCCAGGGAACATATAAAGTTCCAGATAGCCCAGAATCCTTCCTGACATTGGATATTCTTTCTATTAGTATTTCTACATAGAAATACTGTATTAGCTATGGAAGAGTATAAAATAGGAATGAAAGGAGGGTTTTCAGAACAGGTTCAGACATGTAATGGCCTTCTAAGATCATGGCTGCTGGCAGATTTAGGTGGAGGGGCTGTTTGAGTAAACTGGTGCCTCCACATGGGTGGCCTATACACAAGTGCCTCAATTCCCAGCACTCTAAGGAGCATTTGCAGACAGCGGTTCTGTATGAGCCCCCAGCGGCAGCCCTGCATACTCCCAAGATGCTTGTGTGGGGGCTGCTGTGCGCCTAAACTGCCTTTATGATCTGAAGAACACATTTTTAAAAAATGAAAGGCACAATCCTTATCAATTGGCACATCGAAACAGAAGCTGGCAGACACCAACACAAGCATCCTAGCAATGGCACCTGATCTTTGCGCTGGTAAAACAGTAGCTGCCGACAATGCGGTCCCAGAGCTTGCCCTTGGCCCTCAGCATACTATACCCCCTTAAAGACGTGGTCCAGTGCTGGCGTGTACATGGACATCCCTAAGTTGTTTACCAACACAATCTTTAAACAGCAACCAACTCTTGTACTTCTGTGACCAAAAGTCACAATGTGTTACGTTGTTTGGATACCAAAGAGACTGCAAATAGTCTGTCTTCTTTAAAGAAAACAGACTATGTTATAAAGCAATGGAAAAATGTACAGAAAACAGCACTGGGCATATTGCTATTTTCCCTACTCTTACAGTGACGCATTCATGCATTTGCTATGCACTCTCTTAGCTCTATGGTTTTTGTATACCATGTTGAGCACAAGGCTTAAGTGTTCCTTTTGTTTGCATCTCAGCGAGGCAACAAGAGACACTGCCAAACAGCTCCATCCCATCTGCTCTAAAACACAAGGGCAAACTCTTCTTGCTATACTATGCCGCCATAAGGAGCTTCAGGATGCCCTGTCTGTTGCTGCAATGAAGCTCAAAGCACTACCCTGCCTTCCATCACCTACGTATACTATGAAACCCCCCCCCCCGCCCAATGCTGGGGATGATCTCTAGCACTGAAAGAGGAGATCATTGCTGTCCTTGCAGAAACAGCATTATGCTAGAACAGCCATTTTCAATCTTTTTCATCTCGTGGCACACTGACAAGGCACTAAAATTGTCAAGGCACACCATCAATTTTTTGACAGTTGACAAGGCACACCATGCTGCTGCTGGTGGGCTCACATACCCATTGGTGCTACTAAAATATGACTGTCCCCCAAACTTCTGCTGCACACCTGCAGACTAGTTGCGGCACACCAGTGTGCCACGGCACAGTGGTTAAAAATGGCTGTGCTAGAATGATATAGTGCAGGAATATTCCAAAGCTTTCAAGAAGCATTTAAAGGAGGGGAAAGATCGCCACTTAAAAAACCCCAGAACTTGAGCAGGCATAGGATGAACACTTGTGCCACCATGCATCTTGCAGGCCAACACTGCACAGATGTGCATGAAACTTAAGACAGTCACATTCCACACTGAAGATGCAACAGCCATGGATGAGATGGAGGGTGGGGCAGGAAAGCGACCCAGGTACAAAATATAGGTCAACCAGTGCTCAGGAAATGCAATCATGCTATTCCAATAACATGAGGGCTTCATGATAATCATACTTCACATTTGAAAGGTGTTTTCTGATTGTGCAAAGTCTTCAACATGTATTATTTTGAAGGAACCCCCACAACTTACTTCCAAGGCAAGTACATGTCTGACTTACAGAAGGATGCTCTGCATGAACACAACATGTATTTTACTTGAGTTTCCTTCCAAGCACAATTGCGTTGGGCCAGCAAGGGCCAGCCTATGTCAGTTTTAAATTATGAACATGTCTTTGGAATCTAACCTCTCTGTAAGTATGAACTTAGTGTACTACCTTCGTATCATAGATGGGGAAGGGAGTGGCTTGCTGAAGGCCCCCTGGTAGGGTTACGGCAGAGCTGAGACTTGAACCGGGGCAGTCCCTATATGCAGCTCAGTACCATGCATGTCTACTTAGAAATATATCTCACTTAGTTCAATGGGACACATTCCCCAGGTAGATGAATACAGGATAGCAGCATTAGAGACCAATCCTATGCCTGTCTATTCAGAAGTAAGTTCATTATAGTCAATGGAGCTTACTCCCAGGAAAGTGAGGATAGGCTTGCAGCCTGAGGGCCCAATCCTATCCAACTTTCCAGCACTGGCATAGCGCAATGCCGCCCCTGAGGTAAGGGAACAAATGTTAGAAATATACTTAGAAATATATCTCACTTAGTTCAATGGGACACATTCCCCAGGTAGATGTATACAGGATAGCAGCCATAGAGCCCAATCCTATGCCCAATCCTTATTCAGAAGTAAGTTCATTATAGTCAATGGAGCTTACTCCCAGGAAAGTGAGGATAGGATTTCAGCCTGAGGACCCAATCCTATCCAACTTTCCAGCACTGGCATAGCGCAATGCAGCCCCAAGGTAAGGGAACCAATGTTCCCATACCTTGAGGAGGCCTCTGTGACTGGATTCCCAACACAGGAAGCAGTGCATACCTGTAAGCACAACACAGGAAGCAGTAGCACTGTACCTGTACCAGCACTGAAAAATTGGATAGGATTGGGCTGAGTCATTGATCTACACCAATATATGTGTAGACATATACACATACATTGTAGACAATGTATTGTCCTACACTAAATTGAGAGGTTTACTATAACAAAACCTGAAAACCTCTAAGATAGACACACATTTCAGCTATATCAATCCTGACATATTAGAAAGTCAAGGATTTGCAAGGATTTTCAGCAATATGTACACTCATTTCAATGAACTATAAAAGAGAAGCATTTTCCTTTTCAACAAGCAGGGAAAAAGTACTAATATGGTGTTCAGATTCAACACTTTACCAGCTTTATTTTTTATTTTAGTTACCTCAAAGTATGTGAATAATTCAAAAGGAAAACTGTTCAGTTAGAACAGCTATTGCATAGAAAACAAAAGGGGGGGGAAGGGCATTTCCCTCACTTTACTGGTTGGCAACTGAACTTTTATCTTTTATAGATTCTTTTTCAGAATCAAAGCCTTAACAGCTCAATAGTGGAAGGTACAAGCATAATCCTAATCAACATAAACGGTGCATACATTTAAAGCAAGCTCATGGCTCAAGCACCAAACATATGATTCAGGGTTTAACATTCTCATTGAAATCAATGTTTCAGGGTGATCACGCTTGAGCCTTACAGTTACAGAATAACTATGAGCAATCTAATTGGCTGTGAAATAATATTTGCTCATATTGGGTACAAGCAAACTAGGTCCAGACTTCATTTTCATCTGTACAATTAGCAGAAGTCATTAAACTGACAATTACACCAGGCAAATGTCAAACTCAGTTATTAGGAGCTGTCAGAATGAAAGACTCCTGAGTTCCACTTTCCTTTCATTAAAACTTGGTTTCTTTCTTGAGTCAGTCCAGAAAGCAAATGTCACCTTCTTCGCTGTAACAAACCGAAATATATGGGCGACAAGGGAAGTTTCATACATTCATGCACTGAGACAGCATTTTTGACCTCAGTCTCTTAAAGTTGTCTATGTTATTAAATAACCCAGACTTGTAGCACTGGGGCTAGCTTCTTATTCTGGAGAACTGCAGAAGTTATCCTTCGGCTGCAATCCTAAACACACTTACTAGAGAGTATGCCTAATGAATACAGTAGAACCTATTTCTAAGTAGTCTGGAAATGCTACAAATTATTTGAAATCAATTTCTAGCACCACTCATAAAAACCTATCACTGACACCTGAGGAAAGCAATTTTGATGACAATGCTAATACAATCCTAATCTACAGAAATAGCTCTTGTAGGTCATGCTTAGGTAAATATCGTAACAGTAGCACACACCCTTGAGTTGCAATCCTATCCACACTTTCCTGAGTGTAAGCCCCAGTGAACAAAATGGGACTTACTTCCAAATAGACAAGGACAGAATTGTGCTGCCAGGTTTATAACAAGTTATTAAAAACTTGTTGGTCTTTAATAACTTGTTATTAATAACACTATGAATAACTAGCTTAAAAACAGGTTTATAACTATTAAAATAGTTATTTGTAAGAGTTTCAGATGATCAATCACTGTGAATGAGTGAGCAAACAACAGTTCTGAAGAATAAAGAATACTTGATGTTTTGGGATAACACATGTGCATGCTCCTGCAGACATCCTAAGAGATATTCC
Source organism: Tiliqua scincoides (assembly GCF_035046505.1). Classification (NCBI taxonomy): domain Eukaryota; kingdom Metazoa; phylum Chordata; class Lepidosauria; order Squamata; family Scincidae; genus Tiliqua; species Tiliqua scincoides. Next base: position 8,594,154 of record NC_089834.1, read on the forward strand.
CTCATGTGCAAGACGCAGAAAGGGGAGCACCTCTATTCAAATGGTGCTGGGAATGCATGGTTGCTATAAATATTAGTATTTTAAAAGAATAGTTGTTTGAGTCAGTGAAACTGCTGCCTGGATAATTAAAGAGGCACCTCCAAATGGCTTTTAATCAATTAATTGGCCAATCAATTAAAAGCTGCAGTGTGGTTTACAATGCAGCACACCAGAGCATGATATTTTACATTACAAAGACAGCAAAAATAAAAAAATACAGTTATGTGGACATCAGCGCTATAGAGATTGGCACAAGGAACGTAACTCAGTATATGCGTTAACAGGACAAGCAGAAACTGCAGACACCTATTCAAAGCATCTTTCAAATTAGATAACCAAACTTCACAGCCCAGTGAACACCATACCCAATCCTTACACAGCACATGAATCATGCACTCTGGCTACCTCCGGAAGTAGATCCTGCTACCTCCAGGATCCTAGAGAGAGACAAATATAACCTGCGATGACGGTGTTCACACTGTTTAAAGCCAGCGAAACAGAAACTTACTCACAGGAAGTCTTCCTTACACAATCCTAGAACTTAAAAAGGAACTGCTGCTTCTACTTGGTCGGTGGCTTCCCTCTGTAAGGGACAGGGACCTTCTAAAAGGGACAGGGATCTGGTCTATAAGACCAGGAATGTTTAGGATAAATTTGTTCCAGGTCTTTTTTTCCCCTTGGGTGCCACAGAGGGCTCCTTCATTGATTCTGTACCAAGAGAAACATCTTATTTTTGACAGAAGCTTCAAAGAAAGATGTAGAGGATGAGGGAGGGAGGGAGGGAGGGAGAGAAAGAAATAAATAAGTGGGGATATATATATATCTCTGAGAGAGAGAGAGACAGAGAGAGAGAGAGAGAGCGCGCACTCACCTGAAGTGGCCTTTTGAACCCCATTATTAAAAGGAAGAACATACTCTCCCCCCATACATTCTTCTCCCCTCACCATTATAGAAAGATGCTTTGTATAAGGCTGCCATCCAAGTCATACCTAACCGGGAGTAAGCCCCATCAACCATAATGGGACTAACTTCTGAGTAGGCATGCATAAGATGCTCCAAGGCTACAATCCTAAACACACTTACCTGGGAGTAAGCCCCATTCGCCACAATGTACCTTACTTCTGAGTAGACATGCATAAAATTGGCCTGAAACCATGTTCTTGGAAAAGGGGCGAGGGAGCAACCCCCCACTTACCCCAAGGCTCCCCCAGGGGGCAACCCCCCACTCACCCCACCCCCACACGAAGCAGCCTTTCTGCCCCCTTGGGAGCTCGCCCTCCCCTTCCTCCTGGGGGCTCAGAGGGGGCGAGGGGTTGGGGAGCCCCAGGGAGCGCGGCCTCCCCGCCCAGCCAGCCCCGGGGCGGAGGACAGCCCGAGCGCGGCCCGGCCCCCCCCAAGGCGCCTCCCCCCGGGGGGGCGGCCCAGCTGCCGGGGGGGCGGACCCCGCCCGCCCGCTCCCCCCACCAGCCGGCCCGCGACGGGGGCGGAGGGACCCCTCGGCGCCGCGCCGCCCACTCGGCCCTGCCCGGCGCCGGCCCGCCTGGATGTTACCTTCATCAGCCTCCTGCTGGCCGCCATCTTGGATCTGCTGCCGCTGCCCCACAATGCATTGCGGCGGCGGCGGCGGGCGGGAGAGGCGGCGGCGGGCGGCAGAGCAGCGCGTGCCCCTCCCGCCCTCGAGCGCGTGCGCGACGCTCCCAGGAGGCGCGCGGGCGGGGGCGCGCGGAGGGGGAGGGCGGCGCGCGCAGCAGCCCCTGAAATGGCGGGAAGGGGGGCGGGGCTGCTGGGTGACCGCCTCTCCTGCCTGGGAGGAAGCCCCACTGACTGCAATGGGGCTTACCTGCACAGGAGGGCCCTGGGGCTGTCACTCCTACCTGGGAGTAAGCCCCACGCACTCTAATGGGGCTTATTTCTGAGGAGACCTGTGGCAGCCCCAGGGCCTTCCTGTGCAGGTCTCCTCAGAAGTAAGCCCCATTAGCGTGAACGGGGCTTACTCCCAGGTAGGAGTGGCAGCCCCAGGGCCTTACCTGACAGGAAGCCCCATTCACTCTAATGGGGCTTACTTCTGAGGAGACACGCATAGGATGGGGCTCTGAGGCTACCATGCTTAAGCCCCATTGACTAGAATAGGACTTACTTCTGAGTAGACAGGCGCAGGATTGGACTCTGAGGCTGGAAATCCCATCCACTCTTACCTAGGAGTAAGCCCCATTGACTATAATGGGACTAACTTCTGAGGAGACATGCATAGGATGGGGCTCTGAACCTCCACATGCAGGGTTTCCTCAGACTTTGTACTCACACCTCTTCCCCCCCTCAATAACAACAACAAAAATAAAATAACAATAATTTATTATCAATAATAATAATAATAATTCACCTTCGTCGTCATCAACCGAAATGATGAGTGGGGCACCTCCCTCATGAGGAAAGGCTGCTGCATTTGGGGCTCTTCAGTCTCAAAAATTGCCTTAGAAAAAACATGATTGAGACACTTAAAATTTGGCATGGGGTGGATGAAGGGAGGCTCTTTTCCCTCACATGTGACACCATAAGCAGGGGACAGCCGCTCAAAATGAGTGTTGGGAGAGTTAGGGCAGACGATAAAAATTCATCTTTACACAACATTGATCTTTGGAACTCCTTGCCACAGGACGTGATGGCCTAGAGGCCTTCCAAAGGGGATGGGGCAGATTGATGGAGGAAGAGGCCATCACAAGTTAGAAGCCATGATGGGCACGTGCAACATCCTGGTTTTCAAAGTAGGCTCCCAATCCTCTCCAACTTTCCAGTGACAGCATGGGGCATGTGCTGCATTCTGTGGTGGAGGGACGGTCACAGACGCTTTCTCAAGGTAGGGGAACGTTTGTTCCCTTGGGACTGCACTGCGCTGAAAAGTTGAATAGGATTGGGCCCTTGGAAGGGCAGGTGCAAGGGAGTGGCAAGAGGATGCAGGTCTCTTGTTGTCTTATGGGCTCCCTTGTAGCATTTTGGTGCTACTTGAGGAGCAGCCTGAGATGCTGTGTTGGTGTGGCAAAAAAGTCATGGCAAGAATTAGACAACAGACACAGGTTTCAAAGAGGTTGAAAGTGCTGGAAGCAGGAGCAAGAATGAAATCAAGGGAGAAGTGAAGTGCCGTCTCCCGGCTCCTGACCCAGCCTTTTATTAAGTCTCAAAACACATGATATAAGGTTACGTAGTTGGGGAATTTCCACAAGGATGCTACTTTTCATACCGGCTAGTTCTAGCTTAACCACAAACACATTCCTAGATAAGATTCTCCTTAACATCCTGTGTTTACAGGCTCTGGGTGAAGACCCTCAGCGTATCATCAAGCCCAAGAGTGTGCTCTTGTTCAGACGCCGGTGTGCCTGCATCATTATTGCCAAATACTGCTAAGACATCTTAAAGCCCAGCGCCTGTATATTCTATATCTACTACACTCCCTGAGGTGTCTGGTGGGCCACCACCAAGCCAGACTAATGGGTGATTGGCCTGATCCAGCAGGACTCTTCATAGGTTCTTGTGGGATTTCCTACTACAAACAAACATCTATCACTGTTTCTCATCCGGTGGTACAGGTAGCACCAGTGGTACGTGAGATGGAGTCTGGTGGTACTCAGGAGACCCCTGCCCCCTGGCAGTGAGACCGGGAATTCAACACAACAAACAGCAGTAAGAGGCTCTGCTCACTGGGCATGCTTTAATGTACTTGAAAAAGCCCTTCACCCTGATTTTGGCTGGTTATTGGTGTTGGCTACATCACATCTGGCCTCCCAACCCAGAAGTAACTGGTTATGATGTCATCACCAGTAACTTCTGATGGAACTTCAAATAGGTGGACCATGTGAAGTGGTTCCTAACAACACAGTCCTGGAACGTGCTGGAATCCCTAGCATGTATGCACTGCTGAAACAGAGACGCCTGCGTTGGCTCGGTCATGTCGTGAGAATGGATGATGGCCGGATCTCAAAGGATCTCCTCTATGGAGAACTCGTGCAAGGAAAGTGCCCTACAGGTAGACCACAGCTGCGATACAAGGACATTTGCAAGAGGGATCTGAAAGCCTTAGGAATGGACCTCAACAAGTGGGAAACCCTGGCCTCTGAGCGGCCTGCTTGGAGGCAGGCTGTGCAGCATGGCCTTTCCCAGTTTGAAGAGACACTTGGCCAACAGTCTGAGGCTAAGAGGCAAAGAAGGAAGGCCCATAGCCAGGGAGACAGACCAGGGACAGACTGCACTTGCTCCTGTTGTGGAAGGGATTGTCACTCCTGGATTGGCCTTTTCAGCCACACTAGACGCTGTGCCAGAACCACCTTTCAGAGCGCGATACCAGAGTCTTTCGAGACTGAAGGTTGCCAATAATAATAAGTGAAGTGGTATGGCCGAGGACAAACCTTGAGAAACCTCCCTCTGTCACACAATACAAGGACTTGCAAATAGAAATTAAAAAGTTGTGGCAGAAGAAGACCAGGGTAACCTCTGTGGTGATTGGCACCCTTGGTCTAATACACTAACACCTTAAAGAGCACCTTAACAGCATAGGGCAGTGTTTCTCAAACTATGGATCGGGACCCACTAGGTGGGTCACGAGCCAATTTCAAGTGGGTCCCCATTCATTTCAATATTTTATTTTTAATATATAAGACTATGCTACCATGGCATGTGACTGCACTGAGGAAATATTACAGATCTGTACTTTTAACAGGCTACTCTGTATATGCTTTTAACAATGATAGTCAATGGGACTTACTCCTGGGTAGGATTGCAGCCTAGGATTGTTAAAAAATTTTCCTGCTTGATCATATCACTTCTGGTCATGATATCACTTCTGGTGGGTCCTGACAGATCCTCATTCTTAAAAGGGGGTGCCAGTGCTAAAAGTGTGAGAACCACTGGCATAGGGGCCATAGGAATTACCATTCACCAGCTACAAAACGCAACTTTACTGGGAACAGCTAACTATTTATAATATCAAAATAGGAAAAGCCAGGCATTTCAGGTGGTCTATGGCCATACTACCCTGAATGCACCTGATTTTGGAAGCTAAGCAGGGTCAGGCCTAGTTAGCACTTGGATGGGAGACCACCTGGGAATAGTGGGAAGGGCTCATCATCTGGATAAAACAAACCCGTGCAAAAATCTCACAATTTATTGTTATCATTCTGCTGCTGCTCAGTCTGTGCCCATGCGGCTTCTGCTGCTGCTCCTGGCTTCATATCCGCACCTTGTTTTCTTTGTCTTCTGCTCCTGGCTTTGCACCCCAGCATTCTTCCTCTTTATAGTTTATTCATTGTTCTCATTTTTATACTGCCCTCCCTCCGAGGAGCACAGGCTGGTTCCTCCCCTCCTTTTTTTTGTCCTCACAACAACCCTGTGAGGTAGGTGAGGTGGGGAGAGAGTGACTGGGCTCAGGTCACCCAGGAAGCTTCATGGCTGAGCAGGGGTTTGAACTCTGAATCTTCCAAGTCTATCTTTTGCTTATGGATATCTCTGGCTTCCAACTCACCTTCTCATCTGCTTTGGTCTTGGCCATCTTCTTCAGATGCCCCTGGCTTCACATCCATGCTGCTGTTGCTTCCAGTGATGATGATGATGTTGATGCTCTTAGCCTCAGACTAGCACATCTTCCTTATCTCCATTACCTTTTCTGCTGTTCCGGACTTCACACCCATGCATTCTTCTTTATGGCCTTATCTTCTGATGGATGTTCCTGGCCTCATACTCACACTTCCTCCTCTTCTTTGTCTTGGCCATCTCCTTATGCATCTTATACCTATGCATCTTCATCTTCTATCACCATTGTTCTCCTCCTGGCTTCATGCCCACACTTCCTCCTCTTCTTTGTCTTGGCCATCTCCTTATGCACCATATACCCATGTGTCCTCATTTTCTATCACCAGTGTTGTTCTTCTCCTGGCTTCATATCCACACTTCGGGCCCAGTCCTATCCAAGCTTCCAGCACTAACTGTACCAATGGAGTACACACTGCCTCTTGCTGGGGGGGGGGGGGCAGCCACAATGTAAGATTACTTTTGTTCCTTTACCTGCATTGGCACTGAAAAGTTGGCTAGGATTGAGCCCTTCTTCTCCTCTAATGTTCTGATGGCTGCTCCTGGTGCTTCACACCCTCCCTGCTGCTTCTTTCAAATAATGATGGGGATTTTCCTACACTTGCACCCACACTTCCTTCCAGTGGCAGGGGGGACAGCAGGGGCAACTTTCAGGCAGCTGTGCTTTCATGGGATGTGTGTGAGTCTGGCTAGCTAGGCAGGCTGCTGCAGTCAGTGCCTGTGTCATGTCACTAGCCCATGCCGTGGCCTCCCAGCCAAGTGTGCCTGTTTGTAGTGATGCAAGATGCTAAATGCCAGGTGAGGTGCACATTGCTTGCCTGTTGACCAGCCTACGATGTGACAGATGCCACGCTGGTGTCTATGTGATGTTGATGCAGTGTCCGAGGAGGATTGGGCCTTAAATGAAAATAAAGAAGCATCCAGCATGCAAACACCCCCCTCCCTTTATAAGTTGCTTGGGACAGGAGCTTCTCTGTTACTTACAAAGCGCCATGTTACATGCATGGCACTCTGTAAATAACTGCATCAAAAGCCCCCTTGTTTTATTTTGTCATTTCCTCCTCCTGCGCAGGGTTCCTGCACTGCAAAGCCGTGAAGATTCCTAGTTCAGGTCTTTTCTTACTGGTCCTTCCCTTCATACTGATCTTGGAATGGGATTTGTTTGCTTCTCAGTGTCCAGGCCTTCATTTTGGAATAAGCATCATTTTATGCTTTGTAACTTTTGGGCTCTTTATTTCTGGCATGGAAATTATAAAACAAAAGGAAGCACACACACCCCCTTATTGAATATCTCTAAATACCTCCTGTAAATGTGCTTGCAGTCGGGCTTTGTACACACATTTATCTTTTTTTAAAAAATATATTTTATTTATTTATTACAGATACAGAAAAGGAAATAGGTTTAACTTTGGGTGGGTAAAACACAGGTTACACATAAGGTTTGGCCCCAGATTCCAACATACATCATTCAGTTAACACAAAAAAAAACACCATCAATACAAAGGCTCACATATTTATCAATTTAAAAAATTGACTTTTACGAAACACTCAATCTTATCTAACTAAATTTATCTACCCAATCATAAAAAACTTCCAATATTTTCTTAGTCTATCTAAATCTCTCTCTTTCATTCTTTCTGTTAAGACTTCCATTTCTGCTACTTCATAAATTTTGTCTATTAAATTTTCTTTAGTTGGCAGATCTATAGATTTCCATTTTTGCGCAAACAATATTCTTGCCGTTGTAACAATATGTACAGCAAGATGTTTCTTAGATTGATCTTTAATTTCTGATATCACATTGAGGAGGAATATTTCTGGTTTGAATGGTAATACACAATGCAATATCTCTTGCAACATTTTATGTATCATTTTCCAATATTTCTTTGCTTTTTCGCATGTCCATTACACACATTTATCTACATGCGTGTTTAGAGCCCATCCTTCCCAACTGTTTCAGACAAGCTGATGCACCCTGACATGAGGCTGTGGGGTGGTGGGTAGGGCATAAAGGGGAAAAAACTACTGTAGGAGCATTCAAGTAATCAGGAAATGGCTAGTACTGCAATTGAGGTCACAGAGCTTCCACTTTCGTTTTGTAGGAATAGACTTTTGGTAATTTGAACCTAGGACTAGCATTTGCTTTGCAATCCACTGAGAAGGCTGCACCCTACTGGACTTGCTTGAATAAATTTCATTTTTCAGCTTAAAACAGGGATTTCCAAACTTTTGGGCAGGAGGGCAACATCATCTCTCTGACACTGTCAGCGGCCAGAAAAAAAAAGAATTAATTTACATTTCAAATTTGAATAAATTTACATAAATTAATATATTAGAGATGGAACTTATACGAATGAATGAAGGTTTTACAATAGCTCGAGGCCTATAAAAGGCCTTGCATAAAGCAAGGTCAGCCTTTCCTTCACTGCCGCTGATGTATCACAGACGTGAAACAGCAAACAGTGGAGGGAGCCCTCATCCCACAGCTCACATGAGAGGTCGAATAGTCACCCTCATGCTGAGAGCAGTTGCATCAAGCCAGCATGGGCTCCAGCGAGCCTCTGGAGGGCGAGAGGCTCATTGGAGACTGGGGGCTCCCTGCAGGCTGGATTGGGAGGTCCTGAGGGCCACAAGTGGCCACCAGGCCGGGGTTTGGACCCCCCTGGCTTAGAACAATGTTTCTCAATGTTTATCCTGCCGTACCACTTTGCACGGACCACCTATTTGAAGTACCACTAGAAGTCACTGGCAATGACATGCAATGTGACACACACCAGTAAGAGTCTCAGGGTGGGTGGAAGGGCTTTTTTGAGTGCAGAAAAGCATACTTTGGAGCCTTGTACTACTCTTTGTTGTGTCTCATTCCTTGGCTTGCTGCTGGGCGGCAGGTGTCCAGTGGGCCTGTGAGTACCACCAGACACCACCTCAAGAACCACTGCTGCTACCCATACCACTAGTTGAGAAACACTGGCTTAGAATATAAAGGAACTGAATTAGAATCGGTGCTCTGCCCTGAGGGTATGCACACCAGCTCCCTCCCCCCCCCCCCCGCCCACAGGAAAAAGCATTGGAATGGATGCCTCCTCTGATCCTGCCCATATGCCCCTATACTTATATAATTTTATATCAAGATTACAGCCAGGATATCTATAGAGTGAAAGAGATTTTCACAGGAAGTGAAAAGGTGGTAGCAGAGTGCCAGGCAGATTGTGTCAAGGATGTGAAAGAAACCCAGGGGCAGAGGATGGCATTGTGCAGCACTGGCCTATCCCTACTTTCTCTGAAGTCAGTTCCACTGATCTCAATTAAATATGTGCAGCATTGCAGGCTTCACTGAGCTCATCTGTTTTGATACAGAATGATCCTCAAAGCACAGCACGTTCTTATCAGGTATAGTTGGGGGCCACTCTGCCAGAATGGTGGTGAGACGAGTCTATCGGGTGTCTGCAGTTTTATGCCAGGGTTCCATCACAGAGAAATAAAAATTGCAAAACAATGCATTCTTGACTGGAATGCATTTTCAGCACTAAGTAACCATAGTCAAGCCCCTGGATTTCTGGATGATGCAGGGGCGCCTGAAGAAACCCAACAGGGGATGGAGTGGGTGGGAGAAAGTAGTGCCATTGCATGTCACTCACTTGCCATTTCATGTCACTACAACCACTTGCCAGCTGCCAAGGGACTTCACGGATTGGCTCCTGGGCTCCTAGGTAGCTGAAGACTGTTGCCCAGTGCCTGATCTGCCCAACTCCTGATGTCTCCCATGATCCCACCGTTCACTGCAGGGCTGGACTTAGGAGCTGCAGGGCCAGTGCAAAACGTTTTTGTGGGACCCTCACTCCCCACATGGGGCTCCCCTACTCACCCGAATGAGCAGCAGCAATGAGCCCAGGGTTGATGGTGCCCTGAGCAAACCCTAAAGTAGGTGGCAGTAATGTGATGATGTCACCGCCAACTGCTTCCAGGGGCTGATTTTGAGCAAGTCAGACCCAGGGGCAGGCAGGAAGGTCATCTGCTCGGCTTGCCACGCTCTCTCCGTGACACATTGGCATGGAAGATTCTGGAGTGCTGAATTGGCCCTAAGGCCAGCCCTGGTTCACTCTACAGTCCCAAGGCAGCCAACAAGAGCATAAAAGAATATAAACAATTCCACAATTTAAAATTATTTAGAAATAGAACCCTCCAACACACACACACACACACACACACACACACACACACACACACTCCCTGAGGCAGGGAGTTCCATATCTTGGGTAGGTGGGGCTAGGATTAAAATTTAAGATATCTGAAAACAAATGTGGTGATGTGAAAAACTAGGGTTACCAATAGAATCAGCACCTCTAAATTGTAGAAGAAGCCTTACAAATTCAACATAAACAATTTTTGTTGTTATCAAACTGGTATGTTCTTCATTGTGTTAAACCCTGTTAAACCCTTAGAACAATGTTCCAGTCCACCACTAGATGGTGGTGAAACTCAAGACATTAACTGATGTGACTTTCATTCAGGGCTCTTTCCAAAACCAGCAATTCTAAATGTCACCTCATCGATAGTCTCTTACTTCGCCACATCAGAAGTAAGATCATGCCAGCAGCGTAAAAATGCAACTACCGTAAACACCTCAAAATTAAGCACTTTTGCTCCATATTGCAAATCGGAACTCAGTTCCCCCAAAAGTTGGATTCTCTGAGCCAATGGAATGCTCTGCAAATGACGCCTTCCTTTTCTCTAGGCCCCCTGCCAGACTTCCAAACCCCCTCCCCACAAACTGCCCTTTACATTAAAAAGATAGAAAATCTGCTGCCTACTTAACAGCCCATTCCTATGCACGTCTACTCAGAAGTAATCCCCATCATAGTCAATAGGCTTGCTCCCAGGTAAGCGTGGATAGGACTGCAGCCTAAGGGCCTAATCCCATCCAACTTTCCAGCTCTGGTGTAGCGATAGTGCAGTGCTGTGGTAAAGGAACACGTGTTCCCATACTTTGAGAAGGCCCCAGTGACTGCCCGTCCACCACAGGATGCAGCCCCCACCCCACCGGCACAACTGCACGAGCACTGGAAAATTGGATAGGATTGGGCCCTAAGCCATTTCAGCCCAACATTGCATATGCGCAACAGGGACCAAACGTGTATACCTTTGGGCCAGGCAGAAATGGGTTAAGTACTGCCACCTATTTATTTGATCCAAATGACACCTTCCTAGGCAGGAAAGCTCATCTGACTCATGAATAACTGCTTAGTCAGTGAATCATTACAGCTCTCTTTGATGGTCTACCTCGAACATGAACTGAGGAGCTGCTGTATGCTGAGTCATGCCTCAGACCACCCAGACTGGCAGCAGCAACCCAGGCTTTTGGGCATAACTCAGAGATGCCAGAAATTGCATCTGGGACTTGTGCGCATGACATAAGAACATAAGAAGAGGCCAAAGGCCCATCTAGTCCAGCTTCCTGTATCTCACAGCGGCCCACCAAATGCCCCAGGGAGCACACCAGATAACAAGAGACCTGCAAGGCATTCTGGGAATTGTAGTTAAGAACATAAGAACAGCCCCACTGGATCAGGCCATAGGCCCATCTAGTCCAGCTTCCTGTATCTCACAGTGGCCCACCAGTTGCCCCAGGGAGCACACCAGATAACAAGAGACCTGCAAGGCATTCTGGGAATTGTAGTTAAGAACATAAGAACAGCCCCACTGGATCAGGCCATAGGCCCATCTAGTCCAGCTTCCTGTATCTCACAGTGGCCCACCAGTTGCCCCAGGGAGCAGGCATTCTTGAGTTAGCCTCCTTCTAAAATCAGGAGGTTTCACATACCCATCATGGCTTGTAACCTTTTCCTCCATCAATCTGCCACTTCCCTTTTAAAGGCATCTAGGCCTTTAAGTGCCATCACCACATCCGGTGGCAAGGAGTTCCAAAGATTGATGACATGCTGGGTAAAGAAATATTTTCTTTTGTATAATTCTCCTGACATTCGATTTTAGTGGATGCCCCTGACTCTGGTGTTCTCTTGCTGCAGGCCCCCTCCCCAAACCACTCTGCACCACATGCGTTGTTGTCACTCTGTGCTCCTGGCTGCAGACCACCTTAAATGCTTACCCTGCCAGGTTCCAAACTGGGCCTCTCCCTTTGCAGGGCTGCCCTTCTGGTGACTCAATCCCATTCCTCTGTTGCTTTTAACCCGCTGCAGGTCAAGAGTTTAACAAAGTGACGGTGGCCAAGCGCCAAGTCGCCAACCCCTCGTTCTGCTGCAGTCAACATCTGGAATGCATTTGCGACCCATAAAAAACAACAGCCGCCCCACCACCAACCAGCCCCCGAATGAATGTGCAGCGCCTGCCAAAGAAGCAATCGTTTTTGGCATGGGGAAGCCTGGCTCTTTACTAGATGCTTCTGCTGGAACAGGGAAAGGTTGCTTTCATGTTTCGGATTAAACAGAGTACAAACTGGAGCCAACAGCCAGGCTGGGTGAATAATGCAGAGTTTGCTAACCACTGGGGAGAGAATGGTATGGAATGAGTTGCGCTGGTCCCCTGGACTCCGAAGGGTGTATCGGCACTTCTGTCTTATTGAATTTCTCCCTCCCTCTATCCCCCACACCTTTGCGGACCCAGTGCACAGCTGCCTGCTTTTCACATATGCAGGCAATTCCACCCCCCAGAACTGCAGGCTTGGAATTTATTCGGCACGGCTTTTTCAAAACGCTGACTGTGCATGAATGTAGCCATACCTGTCTGTTCCCAATATATTTGGTGCAATGTGTTGCGTGGTGGTGGGGGGGGGGGGAGGAAGGGGGAAGCTGAGAGAGACCGGATTGTGATACAAGTACAACCTGTGACTGTAGGTCTGGCTGGCTAGTGAAGGGCCAGCTCACATCCGTGATTGGGACACACTGCCTCATGGAGCTGCAGTTAACAGAGGCCTCAGAGCATGGCCAGATCAGGCACTGCCTGTAGGCCTATCCAGGGGGCACCTGGCCAGGCCCCATGGGGGCGGGCAGTACAGCATTTCCCCTGAGTGGTGCCAGCAAGATTATGATTACCAGACCTCATTCTTTGTGTCAAAGCTCTTAGCCCTTTCTCAAAGTCTTCAGGATAAAGTCATATCTCCAGGTGAGAAACAGAGAGCTTAGAGAGTAGTCTTGTGGTAAGAGACTTTTTAAATGCCTTCTTCCACCTTCTTAATCTCAACCCATCCTTTGCCTTTCTCCTCCATCTTCCCATTTCTCTATAGTTCCTCTTTCTGCAGTTGTTGTCAGGGACGGCCCATCTATGAGGCTCTCTGAGGAGGTTGTCTTAGGTGGTTAAACTTAGGGGGCACCTGCTGCCTGCCTGCCTGCCTCCATTCCTTCCCCCATCCTCCTGTTCCATGAACTCTAAAAGAAAGAAGGGAATGTATCAGCAGCAAACATGTGAAGAGGAAGTGTGACAAAGACATTCTAGCCTACCACTCTCCTCTCCTAGAGACCCTCTAGCCTCCCACTCTTCTCTTCCGCACTTCCTCTTCTGCTCCTCATTTTGTAAAGAGGGACATGGAGAAAGAACAGCAGCAAAGGAGGTGGTGGCTAGCACAGTGTTGGGTAAGAGGGGGCAGCATTAACCACGGCAAGGCCCTGGGAGGTCTTGGGCCTGCCCTCCTGGTTGTTTTTGTGATTTCTGTAGTGTCATCTGTGTTCATGGCACTTTCCAGATTATAAGACAGGTCCAAGAGGCTCCTGATAAAAAACTGAGACAAGGGAGGAAGGGAAAGCAAGAATAAGTGGGGGGAAGACAGGAGGGAGTCTAATGTAGCAGCCCTTCTCAGGACTAATAAAGGCATCTGGACCAATAAAGGAAAGAGGGCAATTACAGCTCTTTTTTAAAATGCACACATATGTGTTCCATTAGTCCATGCTCTAACTGGTCCCCAAATCCACTGGTGTTCCAAAGCTCCATCTCTGGGTCTAGCAGTCTGCATTGTCCAGGGCTGGTCTGAGACTTTCTGACCGCCTAAGGTGGTGTGCCAAATGCCGTCTCCCTGACCAGGCAATGGCTAGCTACCTCCTCTATCTCTCCTCCTCCTCCTCCTCTCTCTTCCTCAAGGAAGAGCAGAACTGAGCAGAGCGGAAGAGGAAATGTGGAGAAGAAAATAGTGGGCCTCCTAGGTCTCTTTTGGAGCCTGGCAAGCAGGAGGAGGTGACCAAGCAAATGGAAGTGGGCACCTTCTCAATTCGCTACCTGAGGCAGCCTTCCCAGTTGGCCTCATGGATGAGCCAGGCTTTGCGCCCGTTCATTCTGCTTCTTGACCACTGCTTCATTCTGCTTCTTGACCACAGTTTCCCCCCACTGCCTGTCTCTCTGCCCAGACTGAGTTAGTTAGCCGGTTACAAAAAGGCCATCTTTTTCTGCTTCAAAAAGGCCTGGAAAACGGCGATTCGTACATTGTTGACTAACGGAGAGGCAGATGCAAGACACATTTGTCTTGTATTTCTGGCACAAGGCAGGGTGTGAAATAGCTGAGATGCAGTATTGCTGGCTTTCTTGCCATGTGTGTGTTGGGAGGCAGGGAAGCCAGATGTTGAGATAAAATGTTTCACCTGGGACCAATTACCAAGGGGGGGGGAAATACAATGAGCAATTGCTAAAGCCAACTGAATATTTGTGTGTATGTGTATTGTGAAAAGGATGCCTTCAGATCTAGCAGAGGAGGGTTCATGGCCCATCTCAATCACACATAGCCCAAGATCTGGGCACACCTGAGAAAGGGTACTTACTGCGATGCCTTCCCCTCTCCAATGCTGCCACCTTGCTTCTCACCTGTGGCATCGCACACGTGCCTACCGGCTGCCACTGCTCTGACCTCCTCTTCCTGCGCCCTCAGAACTGAAACAGCAAGACAGGAACGGCACAGGAGAGGAAGTGTGGAGGAGAAGAGGGGCTAGAATGTCTCTTGACTAACAAACCCTTTTAAGACATTTCTCTTATCTCCTTCAAGACAAAATAAGGAATGTTTTACCAGGGACAAGGGCCAGAAAGAAAAACCACCACTAACTCTGGCCAACAGGAATATTTGGAACATATGGGATGAATATGGGAGCCAGCAGTTGGTATGTAATCCTCCCAGCTCCTGTGGTGCAGACAAGGCAGGCAAGCCCAGTAACAGAGCCTACCACCAGCCTCGAGCTGAACGACAGATTGTTTGCTTGTTCTAGGCATCCCCACATCCTTCTCCCAACAAACAGCATTCACCCAAGCCCTCCCAGGACCAAGGTGCTGCATTAAACATTGCCCCCCATTATCTTTTCCTCTGCTTCCTCCCTGAATTTGAAAAGGAAGAGGCAATGTGGAAGAGAGGAGAGCGGAGAGGGCTAGAGTGTCGGAGATGCTTGAATGGAGCAGAAGAGGAAGTGTGCAGGAGAGAAGAGCTGAGTGAGGCTAGAGTGTCACCCTCCGCTCTCCTCTCCTATACACTTCCTCTTCTAATTCCTCTATTCCTTTTCAAACCTAGGAAGTGGAGAAAGGAAGAGCGCATAGATAGGCGGGCAGGCAAAAGTGGGCACCTCCTATCAACCAACTGCAGGTACCCTCGTGGATAAGGCATCTCTGTTCACAAAGAAAATGGTTCGTATGACTAAGGGTGCAATCCTAACCAACTTTCCAGCACTGGCATACCTATGCCAGTGGGGCATGTGCTGCATCCTGCAGTTGGGTGGCAGTCATGGAGGGCTCCTCAAGGTACGGCAATGTTTGTTCCCTTACCTTGAAGCAGCATTGCCCTTATGTCAGTGTGGGAAAATGGGTTAGGATTGTGCCCTAAGGCTGCAATCCTATCCACACTTTCCTGGGAGTAAGCCCCATAGAACACAATAGGAGTTACTTCTGAGTAGACATGCCTAGGACTGTGCCCTGAGGCACTTTACCTTATACCAGAAGTTCCCAAAGTATGCGCCGTGGGGCCCCATGTGCGAAGAAGTGTGGCTTCTTCCTGGCTCGCTGAGCTGAGATCTCACAAGATTTTGTGTGATCTTACCCTGGCAAGCCAGAAAAAAGAGGCCGTGTGGTGCCCTTGTGTGTGCAAAGCATGCCACAGACCCCGTGAGTTTGGGAAGCAATGCCTTACACCCTTTTTAAAAAACTTTTTTTTTTCTTTTGGGAGTGAAATGAGCACAAAGTCCTGATTTATTCCCATGAGTTTTTATCCAAGGGTAGCTGGATCATTTTGAGCATCTTCCATCTAAATTAGGATTCCAGGGAAGGCCTGGTTGGCAACCTTCAGTCTCGAAAGACTATGGTAGAAGCCTACAGCACCCGGTATTCCCAGGCAGTCTCCCATTAAAGTACTAACCAGGCCTGACCCTGCTTAGCTTCCGAGATCAGACGAGATTGGGAAATAGTGTTCAGTATAGGGAGATGGTTAGCAACCTTCAGTCTCGAAAGACTATGGTATAAGCCTACAGCACCTGGTATTCCCAGGTGGTCTCCCATCCAAGTACTAACCAGGCCTGACCCTGCTTAGCTTCCGAGATCAGACGAGATCGGGCATGTGCAGGGTAACAGTTGCTGCCAGAACTGCACAAAACTGTAGCAGTCTAAGGGTTAAGAAGTCTGAGAAGGGTGGAGAACGGCTTCAAAGCCAGCCTGATTTTTGACTCTTTGGCTCAGTTTCATACATAGGCGACACCAGCCCAGATTTCCCACCCCACCCTGTTGAGATAGATGGGGGTACTTACCAAGCTGTATGTCTGGGAAGGGCTGCACGAACAGGTGTGAGACCTGTAGCAGCAACAGCCCCCGGGACCTGGGCAGGGGGGGAGGGGAACGGCAGTGCCAAGTTCTTGCTTTCCCTCTCACGCACACACTCAAGAGTAATCTACAACTGTCATACCCTTACCTGAAAGAGAGAGTAAAATTAACTCTTGCAGTTAAAGGCCCTGTTTGACAATCTCTGACAAACCAGTGGAAAGATTTTCTTGCTTCTTTGCTGCAGGAAAATGCAGTTAAAAATGAAAAGTCTTGGCAGAAGGAGCAGAGAAGGCCCAAGAGTCCTGGCATCTGGGGCAGGGCATCAAATGCCATCCCTCTTTATCTGATGCCAGCCCTACTTACCTTCCTCTGCCTCTGATTCTTTCTGGTCCCTGAACTCACAGAAGAAAGTGGGAATGGAATGGAAGAGGAAGTGTGGAGGAGAAGAGAGTGGTGGGCTAGAGTGTCTCTGATGTTTCAGTTCTAGCACACTCTCCTTCTCTCCTCCATGCTTCCTCTTCTGCTCCGTCCTCTTTTCCTTTTCAAATCCAAGGAGCAGAAGGAGGGGGTGAAGGTGGCTGGGCAGATGGTGAAGGGTGTTCACACTTGAGGCAACCACAAGGATTGTGGTTACTACTCAGGAAAAAGAGCCTTTTCTCCAGAATAAATTTTGTTGGTGCTCAAGGAGTGAGGATGGCAGGTGTGACCATACTATCCTACCTCTGTGCACCAGGGAAGAACCTGTATTCAAATCAGACCTCACTTAGAATCCCGCAACCAGATTTGGTGTTGGCATCCTTCAGTCTCGGAAGACTATGGTGTCACGCTCTGAATGGTGGTTCTGGAACAGAGTGTCCTCTCCAGTGCGCGAAGCCTGGGTAAAGTAGGTATGGAGGATAGGCTGTTACCCAGGCAGCAAATCCCCCCTCTCCACGTCTCTGAAATGGTCCAATGGAAAGGCAGAGGCCAATACGGTTGGTTCCAGCGGCGTCACAGGAGTTGCCAGAACGTGACTGTGTTCAGCCATGAACTGCCTCAGGGACTCCGGCTCCGGATTTTGCCTCGAGGTTGACTCCTGAAGCCTTTTCCTTAACTGGATGTAGCCACAAGGCAGTGGAGGTTTGGGATCAGAGTTTTCCTTCTCTCAGATGAGCTGCCTTCCCAGGCTAACGAGTCCCATCTACCCGGTGGCTGTTTAGTCGCCTCTTACGACAAGTACAGCCAAACTGAGGGCCTAATCTTATCCCCAGCCCCCAGGAAACCAGATTTGGGCACCATGTTTTAAGGGTTAGGATTTTGTGGCCACTCACACTCCACCCTTTCTTTGCCCCATTTTGCCCCCTTGCTGCCCCTGTTCCATGCTCCCCCACCCCCTTTCACCTCTCCCACTGACTTACCTGCTTTGACGAGCGGTAGGAGACACAACAAAGTGGGTGGCTTTCTGCCCAGCACTCCCAGCAGTATATCAACACCTTGTCAGAGCGCCTTTTACAACTGGAGTTGAATGCTTTATGGCAGTCAGTGCCAGCGGAGGACCAGAAGTGACAACAGCCAGTACAGGCATACCCCCATATCCGTGGGTGTTCCATTCCAGACCCCCCCAGTGGATACCACAGAGCCATGGATCTTGGAGATACATTTTAAAAATGTGGAGAAAGTACAAAAATAGCTTTGTCTACCCTCCTGCATCAAAACCGCTGCATTTAGAGGGCTGCAGATAGTTGTCTGCATTCTGGGGTGACTTTGAACAAAGGGGGGAGTCTAGCGTGATCAGGAAGAGACCGCAAGCAGCTCAGAAAACTACCTGCATTCCTATGCAGCTGTTTCAAGGCTGGTGGGGAGGCAAAGCTATTTTCAGCTGTTTTATTCACTTTCCCCATGTTTTTAAAGTATGTCCCCCAGATTATAAAGTATCTGCAGAGCTGTGGATAACTGAACCCACAGATGCCAGATCCACAGATACCGGGGTACACCTTATAGCAGGGGTGCCCAAACCCCGGCCAGGGGCCACTTGCAGCCCTTGGGGGCTCCCAATCAGGCCCTCGGGGAGCCCCCAGACTCCAATGAGCCTCTGGCCCTCTGGAGACTTGTTGGAGCCCATTCTGGCCCAACGCAACTGCTCTCAGCATGAGGACAACTGTTCTACCTCTCACCTGAGCTGTGGGATAAGGGCACCCTCCACTACTTGCTGTTTCACGTCTGTGATGCAGCAGTGGCAGTGAAGGAAAGGCTGACCTTTTATAGGCCTTGAGCTACTGCAAGACCTTCATTCATTCATATAAATTCCAACTCTAATAAATTCACTGATGTAAATTTATTCAAATTTTAAATGTAAATTAATTCTTTTTCCCCCGGCCCCCAACACAGTGTCAGAGAGATGATGTGGCCCTCCTGCCAAAATGTTTGGACACCCCTGCCTTATAGGATTGGGCTCCAAGATAGTGAGTGTCTGAAAACCACGTCCTATAAGGAATTGGTCTGTTTAGACTGGAGAAGAGGGGATTAAGAGGAAGTATGATAGCCATCTTCAAGTCTGCAGAAGCAGAGGGAAGGCACTCTCTTTGGCTCCTGAGAACAGGACTAGAACCATTGGGTTGAAATGGCAGGGAAGCTTATTTAGTCTAGACACAAGGAAGAATTTCCCAGTTGTAAGAACCATCAGGCAGTGGAACAGCTTGCCTCTTGCACTCCTAGGCTCTCCCTCCTTGGAGGTTTGCAAGCTGAGGTTGGGCAGCCAAGCTTGCACCGTAGCTGCTGTACCGAGCAATGACTGGTTGACTCCAAGTCTAAGGGAACAGGGCAGGATTCGAATTTGGTGCCCGGCCTTAGCTGCCTCAAAAGTCTCAGTCCGCTCCCACCGTCTCTACAGCCAACAAAGCTTTCAAAGCAGCTGAGACACAGAGGTGTTTGAAAATGGTGTTGTTTGCTTTACTCAGGAGTAAGCCCATTGTGTTCAGTAAGACTCAGGCTATAAACCTATCATACTCCCTGGAAACAAATACCTCTATGTCTACGGTGTTATTTGTCTCACTCGGTCTGGATCCCTGCAGCGACCCTTTGGTTCTGCAACCTGCATTCCTCGAGCAAGAATGACTAATGAACTCCTTTCCATCCATTTTCCTCCTCTGTCCCTTTTGTGTCCCCGTGTTCTTCTTCGGCACCGTCCGTCGTCGTCGTCTTCCCCGTTGGTCTTCCTTTAAATTAACTGCAGTCAAGCCCCAACACATCATCTTGGCGGAGTCAGAGGGCTCCCTGTGCCAGACTGCACATTCCTGAAATACACAGCCCGCCAGCACTGTAGTCCAGCTCGAAGGCAGAGACACCGCAGAAACCGGGCAACTCTCCCGGAATTTAAGAGACTTCCAGGAACTGTTGTGAAAAAGAGAGAGGCAATGCTGTGGCCCCCCCCTTTCAACTCTGCAGAAAGGCTTGGGGTACAGAATGCCCAGTACTGGTAAACGTCGGGGCTTCTTGCTGTCAGATTTGGTAACCAGAAGAAAGAAAGCCCCCTCCACGGCCCAACATTTTGTGTGCATGGTTAAGAGAATCAGGGCAAAACCAGGCACAGTACCACTGACACCCATACTTATGGGGTCCTGCATTAAAGAATTGCTGTCTGACAGTGCAATCCAGTCCGTGCACCAGTATCACGACCGCTGCGCTGGCACATGCCATCACAAACATGCCGCAAAGCGCATTGCGACACCAAGGAAGGTGGCGTGCCACTGGGTAGGTCTGTGCTGACCCACCAGCACCAGTACGAACATACACACTGGAGCAAGTAGAAGCTGCTCCGAGCACCGCAAGGGCAGGGTGGAGGTGGAGGATTGGCAGCAGACACACACCATATCCTATCCCCCTCCCGGGCTTGGAATCCCAACATGGCTCTACTTGGCCTTGCACCAGCAAATTAAGAACACAAGAGCATAAGAACAACAGCCCCACTGGATCAGGCCATAGGCCCAGCTAGTCCGGCTTCCTGTATCTCACAGCGGCCCACCAAATGCCCCAATAAACAGGCACAGATCCAAGTGGACCAGTTGCGCAGGCTGGGGCCGAACAAATGTCTCCGTAACTTGGGGAGACCTCCAGACTGCTAAATCCCAGCATAGGAGGCAGCACAACCTCCCTGGTCCAGCTACATCACTGTTGGTTAGGACTGAGCAGCAATTCTCTTGTTGTGTGTGCTTCTGCTTTTCTGAATCCTCCTTTGTGATCTTTCTTTCTGTGCGCCTTGCACATAAGACCGAACAATCGTGCCTTCCCGCTCTGCCTTGGCCCAAGATCATTGCATTCCTGTGCATATCTATGTGCATTTCAATCATCTCTGAGCTGCAATGTTGTGTTAACCGATAACAGATCTAGGACGGGAAAGCCAGCAGGGATACCAATACTGAACATGGGGGGGAGGCGGGAAGGGGGTTGAACCATCTCTCACCTGATGAAAGGAGAGAGGGGCTTGTGGGTTACTTGGAAAAAGAGGTGGAGGAAACAAGACAGGGAAGCCAACATAAACGGAGCGTTTGCCCTCAGTCTTGGAAATGGAAAATTTAGGTGCAAGCAAAGAAAACACAGTGAGTTCCTTTAAACATGCAATTTCAGCATTACCAAGCAGGTTGCCACTTGCGACCCGATGATGTACAAGACTGTCCTCCCACTCAGACTAGAAAAAGGGAGAGAAACAGAGTGGGAGAGGAAGTGTAGAGGAGGGGAGAGTGGTGGGGGCTGTAGCCCACCACTTTGCTCTCTTCCACTCTTCCTCTTCCCCTCTGCCCCCCTTTCTTTCCAGTCCAGGAAGTGGGAGGAAGAGGAGTGGAGGTGAATGGATGGAAGAAGGTGGCCACCCTTCTCTTGCTACCTGCAGCAACCACCTCAACTGGCCTAAAGGATGGGCCAGGCCTGCTCCCAAGGTTGGAGCAGGATAAGAGAGTCTTTCTCTCTGGGTGGCGTCTCTGTTTACAAGCCACATGGATTCACCGGCTTTACATACAGACAGCCTTAGACACCTTGACAACGCTACCACCGCACTGGCAGTTTGGCTACGTGGCTTTCGCGACGTCTGGCCACCCGGTGGCAGGCTCAAGCTGCCTTTGTGACCATCTTTGTCAACTTCAGCCAGCAAATGTAGCAACCCGAATGGGGAAATGATAAATCAGCTGGAAGTCATCCGTCACTGTGTTTTATGGTGTGCGGTGTGACATGTCCCTTTTTCCTCTTATTAAACATTATTTATGAAAGAAAGAAGCGTTCGCCAACTGGGGTTAAAATCAGTCACACTTCACGAGACCTGCTGCAAGTCTTCAGTTTCATGTGAATGTCAAGGAGTCTTTAATTGAAGCAAGCTGAGGGCAACTCGGAACCAGTGCTGATGGGATGCATACTCCAGCTCCTGGGGAGCTAAGCCGTGCACTAGCCCCCCTAGGCCTGATACACACACACCCCCAAGTTTACTGGGTTGGGGCAGAGGACATTGACACACCTCAGTGTCTCCCATGTCCCCATTGGCCAATGGGAACATCCTTTAGAGTAGTACCCTTCAGTTGATGAAGTGGAACCCACTTCACATCCCAAACTGGCACCTGAAGTGGCATGCCACAAGGCGCCCCCACTTGCCTGGTGAAGTATCAGCCTCCCCACTTCTTCCCCTGCTCTTCCTGTCACTCCCTAGCTTGGAAGACGAAGGGCGGAGGAGAGAAGAGTCGTGGCCTAGAGCAGGGCTGCTCGAACTCCGGCGCAGGGGCCAGATCTGGGGTTTGGATGGAACCATCCACCCAGTGAGTGGATCTTTTTGTTCTGCCTCTTCGTAGCTACTCTTCTGGATCGATTCGGGCACCAGGACACTATGGTCTGCCTGGTCGTCCTGTCATGCAGCTTTCTCAGATGTGACTTCCCAGAGTGTCCCGGTGCCCAGGTCTACCAGGACGAGCATGCAGGGGTGGAACAAAAAGATACAGTCCAGACAGGGATAGCATTTTCTTGGGACCTTGGGCAGGGCGTCCTAGAGTGTCGGAGATGCCACAGATTGACTCCATCCACACACTTGTCTTTCCTGCTGGTCTGGATTGAGAAAGGAAGTGAAGAGATGGAGCAGAAGAGGAAGTGTGGTGGACTAGACTCAGTCAGCCTCATGGATAGACTGGCCCTGCAGGGACCTTCTGTAGCCAAAGGGTAGCAAATCCTTGTCTAGAAGCACCCATTGTTGAAAGCGCACACACACGCATGCACGCACGCACGCGCGCGCACACACACACACACACAGAGGATGAGGATTTTTCCAGGGCATAGTCTGAGAGCATGACACAGAGCTAAGCAGTGCCTAAGTGGATGACTCCTGTCAAGGCCTGCGAACGGGAGAGGCGTCACCCCTGTGAACTGGGCAGAGAGGCACATGCTCGAGTGGTGACTCTTGTGTTCCCAGGATTAAAGAGGGAAGGTCTGGGAGGGAGACAAGACCAGAAAAACCACTCTAGGGAGGGAAAAGGAAAAGGGGAGGGGGAGTGCTCACATTTGTCTGCAAAAATTCACCTGGGGCTGTCATTTTGCAAACAAGCGCTCAGGTGCAGAGCAAGAAGAATAAAGAAGGATGGATGAACAGGGCAGATGCGTGCAAACCAACTTGGGGGGCGGGGGACACCAATGTCACCTGCTGGCCATGTTCAGTAAGCTGAGCACAAAGAATGCCCAGCATGAGCGAGTTCATTTTTCCCCCCACATCTCGAGCCTGCGCAAGACACGCACATATTATCCATGTACCATCTATACAACTTCCCTTCGAGCAGCAGCCTTCTACAGGCCACATCCAACTCACCAATGCATTTTGGTTGGTCTGCAGAATCCAGTGACATTATGTGTGCACCCCAATTCCTTTCTCTTCTCCCTCCCGCCCCCCCCCCCCGCACCAGGCAGGCACCTTCTGCCGGATAAAGCCATAGGTCAGCTGGATCACTCTGGCCAAGACCTTCGCTGTGAGCAAGCAAGTGGAAAAGTGCTGTAGCAAAATTTTGCTTGCGTTTTGAAAATCCTTTTCTCCCATTTTGAAGAGGCTTAAGAGTATGCATTCAAGCTGACTACAGCTTCAGCCCCTCGCTGAGCAAGAGTGAAAGTTTGGGGACACCTTCTCTAGAGGCTGCAGGTCAGTCACTTTTAAGAACATAAGAACATAAGAACAGCCCCACTGGATCAGGCCATAGGCCCATCTAGTCCAGCTTCCTGTATCTCACAGCGGCCCACCAAATGCCCCAGGGAGCACACCAGATAACAAGAGACCTCATCCTGGTGCCCTCCCTTGCACTGGCATTCTGACATAGCACATTTCTAAAATCAGGAGGTTGCGCATACACATCATGGCCTGTACCCCGTAATGGATTTTTCCTCCAGAAACTTGTCCAATCCTCTTTTAAAGGCGTCCAGGCTAGACGCCATCACCACATCCTGTGGCAAGGAGTTCCACAGACCAATCACACGCTGAGTAAAGAAATATTTTCTTTTGTCTGTTCTAACTCTCCCAACACTCAGTTTTAGTGGATGTCCCCTAGTTCTGGTGTTATGTGAGAGTGGAAAGAGCATCTCCCTATCCACTCTGTCCATCCCCTGCATAATGTTGTATGTCTCAATTATGTCCCCCCTCAGGCGTCTCTTTTCTAGGCTGAAGAGGCCCAAACGCCATAGCCTTTCCTCATAAGGAAGGTGCCCCAGCCCCGTAATCATCTTAGTCGCTCTCTTTTGCACCTTTTCCAGAGCTCTTGGAAGCAAAATGCTCTGCACTGGAGAAAATGACTTGCAGTCCCCCCCCCCACCCCTAATGAAATGAAATGTTTCACAGAGGGGTCTAACCTGGAGATGCTCTCAGGCACTGAGCCTGGGACTCTATGTATGCAAGGCTCAACCATCAAACTTGAGCCCCATCTCCACAGAAGACAATCCAGGCTCTGGGTATTTACTTACAGCAACTTCAAACACTGGGGAATTTCCAGGTGTGCATGTTTTTTGGGGCATGCAAAGCCCTTGTGGCGCTGCTTTAAAAAATAAAAAAAAAGCCACTTGGTCTTTTTTCCATGAGATATGTATTAAAAAAAATAGAATGAATGAAAAATTGATCTTTGGCTGAAAGAAAAGAAGCTGTTGAGAGGGCCTGAAGATACAAACGTTATGGCAGGTGGCTTGGGGTAAAAATGGTTGGGGAGGGGAAGGAACAGGCGGTGGAAATCAGGACAGGTTTAGTCAGTTTGATTCTCGTCGTGTCCGACATCTTCTGGGCGCTCAAGAATGCTGTCTTTCCACTTCCACAAAACTATGAAAACAGCTCGGTTCAACAAAAGGGTTGGCTGCTGCAAGTACACCAAAAGTACTAGGATGATAGAAGGCCCCCCCCCCAAAAAAGGGGGAGGCAAGCCCTGAAAAATTACCCTGTTTTACATCAGCCAATGTTTCAGCCCATCAGAGAGAGAGAGAGAGAGAGAGAGAGAGCAAATATAACTCCCCCTAACAGCATCCATGAGGCCTGGATCTGGTTGGATCTCAATGGAACAGAATCCTACAGGTTTAAACTCACAGAGGCTAAAATGTGGCAGGAGTTAATTTTGAACTAATATGCCCGAGAGAGTCTAACCCAGTGATTTTTCAACTATGGTGCTGCCATGGCACATTGGTGTGCTTTGAATGGTCCGTGAGTGTGCTGCAGGAGTTTGGGGGAGGGCCATTTATTAGTAGGGCCCCTGGGGGACGCGAGACCTCCACCAGCAGCACTGGTGTGCCCTATCAATTGTCCAAAAGCTGATGGTATGCCTTGATGATTTTAGTGCCTTCTCTGCATGCCATGAGATGAGAAAGGTTGAAAGTCACTGGTCTAACCATTTATTGCCTCTTGATTCAACGTCCTTTCAGACTGTCATTGGCTCTGTGCGCACCTGCAGGCATGAATCTCTAGCACCAACAGAGAGAGAGGCAAGAGGGGGAGGCCTTCTCCATCAGCCTGACATGGACCAAAAGCTATTTGGCCTCTCCCCTCTGAGAACTGTGTCACCGCCCTGTGGCCATTTGCACCAGGCTGCAGCAGAGGGAGAGAGGCTGCCCACCTTGTGCCTGCCAAGAACCACTATGACATTGTAACAAAGCCCAGACAGACAAACTGTCAGAAAAAAAATCACACACAGCAATACCATACCCTTTTATGTGGTTAGGGCACACAGCATGGATGAAAGTCCAAAATGAATGTCAAAGCAAAGCCCTATTTAGCTTGCAAACTTATTTTGGCCAGCAGAAAACATAAATAACTCTATAATACATGCAAAACCTAAATACAGTGGGCCCTAGCTATTTGTGGATTCAGAATCCGTGGATTTGATCATTCACAGGTTCCAAATTCACATGGATTTGGGCCTACCTGGCTGTGCTCTGGTCAGGTCCAGAGGGTGATCTCAGGCCCAGGGAAGCCATGCAGGGCTTTCCCAGGCATCCAAATGCCTTATAAGGGCAAAAAAACTCATTAAAACTCTTGGTTTCCCTCCAGTATGGAGGGCTTGGGGTGCCCAAATTGGTAGATTTGACCATTCATGGATTTCAGTATCCGCGGGGGCTACAGGAATGGAACCCCCATAGATAACAAGGGTCCCCTGTAAAGAGAAATAAAAGAAAAATAAACATAAGAACATCAACAGATGTTGTGGATAGTTGGATGAAATTGGATGAAAGAGGAAAGCACATGGATGAAATTTGAAATGTGGTTCTAATTGAAACCAGCTGAAAGAGCAAAGCGATGAATGTCAAGGGGTTGAAAGTCAAGGTATGTTGTATTCTTCCTTGACCTCCATGTCCCTGTGTCTCTTTGCGAGCTCCTTTGGGATGGAGAAACCTCTTCTCGTTCCTTTGCTGTGCAAATAGCTTGGAGAACTTTTCCGTTGGTAGAAAAACAGCATGTTGAATATTCTAACGATCAATTCCAGTAAGAACATAGACAGCACTTGAACTTTTTGGGTAAGTGTGGCCCTTCTCCTCCTGCAGACAGGCAGATGAAAACTGACAGAAAAAGACAGTTAATTTGATTTCTACAAGTGCATTGTCCATGATCAAGCATGGCTAACAACATAAACACAGAAAGTGAGGACTGTTACCTGATTAAATAGATTTTAGTTTATTAACCGTATGAGTTTATTGAATTGGTAAGAACATAAGAACAGCCCACTGGATTTGGCCATAGGCCCATCTAGTCCAGCTTCCTGCATCTCACAACAGCCCACCAAATGCCCCAGGGAGCACACCAGATAACAAGAGACCTCATCCTGGTGCCCTCCCTTGCATCTGGCATTCTGACATAACCCATTTCTAAAATCAGGAGGTAGCACATACACATCATGGCTTGTAACCCATAATGGATTTTTCTTCCAGAAACTTGTCCAATCCCCTTTTAAAGGCATCCAGGCCAGATGCCGTCACCACATCCTGTGGCAAGGAGTTCCACAGACCAACCACACGCTGAGTAAAGAAATATTTTCTTTTGTCTGTTCTAACTCTCCCATTTTAGTGGATGTCCCCTAGTTCTGGTGTTATGTGAGAGTGGAAAGAGCATCTCCCTATCCACTTTATCCTTCCCATGCATAATTTTGTATGTCTCAGTCATGTTCCCCCTCAGGAGTCTCTTTTCTAGGCTGAAGAGGCCCAAACACCATAGCCTTTCCTCATAAGGAAGGTGCCCCAGCCCAGCAATCATCTTAGTCGCTCTCTTTTGCACCTTTTCCATTTCCACTATATCCTTTTTGAGATGTGGCGACCAGAACTGGACACAATACTCCAGGTGTGGCCTTACCATCGATTTGTACAACGGCATTATAACATTAGCCGTTTTGTTCTCAATACCTTTTCTAATGATCCCAAGCATAGAATTGGCCTTCTTTACTGCCACTGCACACTGGGTCGACACTTTCATCGACCTGTCCACCACCACCCCAAGATCTCTCTCCTGATCTGTCACAGACAGCTCTGAACCCATTAGCCTATATGTAAAGTTTTGATTTTTTGCCCCAATGTGCATGACTTTACACTTACTTACATTGAAATGCACCTGCCATTTTGCTGCCCATTCTGCCATTCCGTTTGGAGAGATCCTTCTGGTCTTCACAATCACATCTGGTCTTCACCAGAAAAGTTCACCAGAAAAGACCACCATCTGGTCTTCACTCGGAAAAGTTTGATGTCGCCTGCAAACATTGCCACCTCACTGCTCACCCCTGTCTCCAGGTCATTTATGAAGAGGTTGAAAAGCACAGATCCTTGAGGGCACACTGCTTTTCACCTCTCTCCATTGTGAAAATTGCCCATTGACACACTCTCTCTGTTTCCTGGTCTTCAACCAGGTCTCAATCCAGGAGAGGACCTGCCCTCTAATTCCCTGACTGTGGAGTTTTTTCAGTAGCCTTTGGTTGAGGGACCGTGTCGAACGCCTTCTGAAAGTCCAGATATATAATGTCCACGAGTTCTCCCGCATCCACATGCCTGTTGACCTTTTCAAAGAATTCTATAAGGTTCGTGAGGCAAGACTTACCCTTACAGAAGCCATGCTGATTCTCCCTCAGCAAGGTCTGTTCGTCTATGTGTTTGGAGATTCTATCTTTGATGAGGCATTCCACCATCTTACCCAGTATAAATGTTAGGCAGACCGGCCTATAGTTTCCCGAGTGCCCCCTCTTTCCCTTTTTAAATATTGGTATGACATTTGCTATCCTCCAATCCTCTGGTACCCTGGCCGTTTTGAGAGACAAGTTGCATATTTTAGTCAAGAGATCAGCAACTTCATTCTTCAATTCCTTAATAACTCTTGGGTGGAATAATAACGCTTGGCCTCCCGCCAAGCTTAATAACGCTTAATAACGCTTGGCCTCCTGAATCACCTTCTTACATTTCTTTTGCCACAGTTTATATTCCTTTTTATTCTCTTCATTAGGGCAAGATCAGTTGATTGTATTTGCATGTATCTGCATTTGAATAAAATAATCATTCCAAAGGAAGCATTATCCTCAAAGGAGGCATTCATTCCCTCTGAGAAGAGGCATTCCCTCCCATGCATTAGAGAAGGGAAGTATCCCTTAGGCAGAGCACCAAATTAAGTCCCTTTCCTGACTCACAGCCAGTCCTTTTTCCTTCTTCCCCTACTCCATGTATTCAAAGAGGAACAGAGGAGGAGAAGAGAGTGGGATAGTGTTTCTTGACACTCTAGCCCAGCTGTTCCCAAACTTACCGTGGTCATGGCACCCTCTTCTTCCTGGCTCTCCCAGGCACTGCCATCTTGGATCTTGCATGAGGCCTTGGGGGCAATCTCATGGGTGCTGTGATGGACAGATTGGGAACCAATGATCTAGCCCACCTCTCACCTCTTCTCCATTCCATTCTTCTTTTTCTGTTTGAATCTGGGACTGGGAGGTGGGTGGACCAAGGTGAGCAGACACCCTACTAATCTGTTGTCAGAGGCAATGGCCTCAGTTGGCCTCCTGGACAGGCAGACCCCAAGCAAAGAGTGGATAGGGAGATGCTCTTTACACTCTCACATAACACCAGAACCAGGGGACATCCACTAAAATTGAGTGTTGGGAGGGTTAGGACAGACAAAAGAAAATATTTCTTTACTCAGCGTGTGGTCGGTCTGTGGAACTCTTTGCCACAGGATGTGGTGATGGCATCTAGCCTGAATGCCTTTAAAAGGGGATTGGACAAGTTTCTGGAGGAAAAATCCATTATGGGTTACAAGCCTCCTGATTTTAGAAATGGGCTATGTCAGAATGCCAGATGCAAGGGAGGGCACCAGGATGAGGTCTCTTGTTATCTGGTGTACTCCCTGGGGCATTTGGTGGGCCACTGTGAGATACAGGAAGCTGGACTAGATGGGCCTATGGCCTGATCCAGTGGGGCTGTTCTTATGTTCTTAACTACAATTCCCAGAAAGCCTTGCAGGTCTCTTGTTATCTGGTGTGCTCCCTGGGGCATTTGGTGGGCCACTGTGAGATCCAGGAAGCTGGACTAGATGGGCCTTTGGCCTGATCCAGTGGGGCTGTTCTTATGTTCTTAAACTGAGTCTTCTTCAGACATTTGTACAGACCAGCCATTCTCAACCTTTTTCATCTCACGCGTACGCTGAAAAGGCACCAAAATTGTCAAGGCACACCATCAGTTTTTTTTTTTACAGTTCGCAAGGCACACTGCGCTGCCAATGTGGGGGGGGGAAGCATCACCCCCCCCAAGGGCCCTACTAATTAATGACCCCCAAATTCCTATAGACTATTTGTGGCACGCCCATGTGCCATAGCACAGCGGTTAGAAGGAAAATTGCTGCTATAGAGCAGTGGCCTCCAAATAGTGGCCTGTGGGGCAGATCCGGCATGCCAAAATGACCAGTCTGGGTGCGGTATGGTGACGGCAGAGGCTCTCTGTTCCACAGCCCCCAAGGTTCGCTGCCAATCCTCTCAGAACTTGTGCCAGGCAGCCACTTCCACCCAGCAATCAGGGTGCAGAGCCTGCTGGGGTGATGTGCTGCGGAAATGGCTGCCCGACACAAGTCTCTGAGAAGATCAGCTGTGAAACATGGGGGCTGCCCCATGGAGAATAGAACATCACCACCACCGCTGCCTGCACCCAGATGGGTAATTTTGACACACTGCGGGCCGTAGTTTGGTGACCGCTGGTATAGAGGAAACGTCAGTCATGTGATACACACCCACCCACCCTTTCCTGCAATCTTAAGGGAGGCCAGGATGTTTGGATGCTACCTCCGGGCTGAGAGGCAATATCAGTGGATACCTGGATTGGAGAGTAACAAAACTGGAAGGGATGATGGCTGGATCCCAAAGGATCTCCTTTGGGAATGAGAATGGATGATGGCCGGATCCCAAAGGATCTCCTTTATGGAGAACTCGTGCAAGGAAAGCGCCCTACAGGTAGACCACAGCTGCGATACAAGGACATCTGCAAGAGGGATCTGAAGGCCTTAGGAGTGGACCTCAACAGGTGGGAAACCCTGGCCTCTGAGCGGCCCGCTTGGAGGCAGGCTGTGCAGCATGGCCTTTCCCAGTTTGAAGTGACACTTGGCCAACAGTCTGAGGCAAAGAGGCAAAGAAGGAAGGCCCGTAGCCAGGGAGACAGAGCAGGGACAGACTGCACTTGCTCCCGGTGTGGAAGGGATTGTCACTCCCGGATTGGCCTTTTCAGCCACACTAGACGCTGTTCCAGAACCACCTTTCAGAGCACGATACCATAGTCTTTTGAGACTGAAGGTTGCCAACAGGACAGAGACAACCAGTGGGTTCCTGTGGCAAACAGGATCCTGGCCTAGATGGACTTTGGACCTGATCCAGCAGATTTTTTTTCTTACGAATCCAGACCCAGGCTGACCCCCTCAGAGAAAGCCCTGCCAGACAAGAGAGCAGGTTTTTTTTTTTATCATAGCTGCCTTCCCACACAATCCTGTGGCTTAAAAGACAGAGCATTAGAAAAACACTCATGGGTTTAATTTGTAACGGGATGCCACGGAAAGGTGGTTTTTCAAGGGGAGCTGGGATGGAGACGGTGGTGCTTGCAAGTGGGCCCTGCCCTAAAGCGTCCCACAGGTGAACCATGCTTCAGCTCTCCACCTGTGCATTTGCTCACCTGGCCCTTCGCAGACACTGCCAGAACTTGGCTTCTGCTCTAGGAATTTAAGGTTCTTTCACAGCTATGTCCTCGTGGCATCATCTGTCCCCTTGCATCCTGGATGAGATTTTTCTCATAAAGCAAGACCCAGGAGAAATTAAACACAAGGAGGGCGGGGGGGAGAAAGACACATGTTTCCTGTGCATTGATGGAAAACAGCTGCACCAACGAAAAAACACAGGGCAGGGGTGAGGCAGGGAAGGGACTCTTTTACCAGGCAAACAGTGGAAAATACAGATCAAATTTGGGTTGAGCAATTCAGTGTTGGCTGAGGGGGTGGAAGGGAGAGCAGCTGTAGCTGGCTGCAAGCCACTGCCCGTCAAACAAACAATAAGCTTCACCCCGGAGCCTCTTCTGGTGATCACAAGAGTGCCAGAACTAGGGGTTGAATTTTCAAAGGAAGAGGTGACGTAGTTCAGGCCTGACCAAAGGAATGTGCTCTGATCTTAAGGTCTTTCCCCTGCAAGCCACCCCCCCACCTCCCCATGATGCACTAGAGGCAATCTTATGATAATTTCCTCTAATACCCAGTCGGGTGACCCAGGCTATTAGGATGGAAGCAAAACAGGCAATTGCAAAAGCAACACAAATTGGGTTTCTGCATCCTCAAGGACTCCCTAGGAATGCAGGATGAGATTTGCTAAGCAGGGTCAGGCTTGGTTAGTACTTGGATGGGAGACCGCCTGGGAATACCGGGCGCTGTAGGCTTATACCAGAGTCTTTCGAGACTGAATGTTGCCAACCATATTCATTTAAACAGGAAAATAAATCACACACACACCCAAACAAAGCAAGCAAAATCGATGGTAAGGCCACACCTGGAGTATTGTGTCCAGTTCTGGTCGCCACATCTCAAAAAGGATATAGTAGAAATGGAAAAGGTGCAAAAGAGGGCAGCTAAGATGATTGCTGGGCTGGGGCACCTTCCTTATGAGGAAAGGCTATGGTGTTTGGGCCTCTTCAGCCTAGAAAAGAGGCGCCTGAGGGGGGACATGACTGAGACATACAAAATTATGCATGGGAAGGATAAAGTGGATAGAGAGATGCTCTTTACACTCTCACATAACACCAGAACCAGGGGACATCCACTAAAATTGAGTGTTGGGAGAGTTAGGACAGACAAAAGAAAGTATTTCTTTACTCAGCGTGTGGTCGGTCTGTGGAACTCCTTGCCACAGGATGTGGTGAGGGCATCTGGCCTGGTTGCCTTTAAAAGGGGATTGGACAAGTTTCTGGAGGAAAAATCCATTACTGGTTACAAGCCATGATGTGTATGCGCAACCTCCTGATTTTAGAAATGGGCTATGTCAGAATGCCAGATGCAAGGGAGGGCACCAGGATGAGGTCTCTTGTTATCTGGTGTGCTCCCTGGGGCATTTGGTGGGCTGCTGTGAGATACAGGAAGCTGGACTAGATGGGCCTATGGCCCGATTCTATGGGGCTGTTCTTATGTTCTTAAGAGAACTATCCCGGGCTCTGTTCCAAGAGAATAATGAAACGTTGAGGACGTCCGCTGGAAAAAGAAAGAAAAATGGAAAAGGATTTCTCTTGCTTGAGCCCCTAACAACAAATCTTGGGAGGGGGATGTACACCATGAGGTTAAACACACACTACTTCCTATACTCAGGGGTGGCCAAAGATCTTCCAGCAGCTTTAGGCTGGGTGCCAAGTATTGCTACCCTCCCTTAACCAGCAGCCTGCCAGTAGCATGAGACACGGCCACTGTGCCTCATCCCACTCCCTGGATTAAAAAAAAAGGGGGGAATGTGGCAGAAGAAGAAGTGTAGAGGAGATGGGCTAGAGTGCCTCCTACTTCCTGGATTAGAAAAGCAAGATAGAGTGGAACATGAAGCTGAGGGCACCAGGACGCAGATTGTCTCTGTTGTCTTGTGTGATCCCTGGAGCATTTGGTGGGCCACTGTGAGATACAGGAAGTGGGACTAGATGGGCCTTTGGCCTGATCCAGCAGGGCTCTTCTTATGTATCGTGGAGGAGAAGAGAATGGTGAGCCCGGGTGTGTTTAAAGTCATGGGAAACAACCAATTAGTACGGGCAACCAAACACAGATGTGAAAGGCTAGCACAATTGCTGGTCATTTTCTTTAAACTTTAAACTATGTTGGCTGCTACTTGATAGATAGATATCTGTACGATGTTGCTTCTGCATGTCACAAGTTTGCACAGGAAAAAGTCAGGACCGGGTCATCTGGCATTAAAGACGTATATTCCATCTCACTGACACAACGGGTGTGTGTTCATTTCAGGATGAATTCCAAAATGCTACAAGCAGAGCCCATTCTAAAAGCATCCAAGTGTAGTTGGAGAAAAAGATTCCAAGCACAGTGTGGCAAGGAGAGTGTTGTGAAGAAAGCCGAAGAAAGGCAGAGAATTGTGACTTTGTTTTGTTTTGTTAGGTCACTTTCTGGAAGTGAGAAGGGAGAAGGGCTAACTTTGACGTGTACAGGCATCTCCCATATGTTCCCGCTCCCCTCTGGATTATGGAATGGTGAATAAGAGCGAATACTTACTGTGGTGCAGTTGTTTCTCATCAGGGATGTGAAGTGGGTGGGGAGGCAGGTGAGGCAGTGCCTCCCCACTGGAGTCCTTCTAAAAGCGTGAAGGTGGAGAAGAAGGCGGAGTCCTTCTAAAAGTGCCATCACCATGTGAGGTGCTCAAGCATTCACAACCCATGCGCAACCTCCCATGGCGGTGGCGCTTTTCGAAGGGCTCTGGTGGGGAGACACTGCCTCACCTGCCTCCCCACCCACTACACGTCCCTGTTTCTAATGTCTCTTCCTTTGCAGTCCTTCCTGCTGGAGGAGGACCACAAAAAGCAGTCAGCCAGAACGCTAGAGGAAGGTGTCAACCAAAACACTAATAGGAAGCGGACAGCTTTCTCTGGTTTTCTTCCTCCTCTAGCGTTCCGGCTGACTGCTTCTCGCATTCCTCCTCTAGCTCTGTTCTATAACAGGAAGGGCTGTGAATGAAGAGCGCTGCAAAGGAAGACAGGTAAGTAATGAGTGTGGTGTGTGTGTGTGTGTGTTGGAGAACCACGGATAAGTGAAACCCAGGATACGGGATCGCAGATATAGGGGGATGACTGTATTCCATATGAAGTATATTAGAATTAATATCCCAAATAAAAAGAAAGGGAAACCAGAAAAACATGGATATACAATTACAGTAGCTCCATGAATTTTAATTCCAACACTGTATCTTTGGAGTCTCTTCTAGCCTAGCTCAAGCTTCTAGCCCTAGCATTTTATTATTTTTTAATTCAAAAGGTATTCCACACTGACCCCCACCTTGACTTCTTTTTAGCCAAATCTTATTCAAAATATGTGAGATTGCGTTTGCCTTGGGCTGCTTGAGGGGGGGAAAGCATTCTTGGCTCCAGCTTGTTTGAAATCTTTCTCATTCTTGTTTCCACTCATTTAAATAGCAGCTATGCTGTGTCTCTTTGCCCTCGTTAATGTCCTTTCAAATAGGGCCCCTTGACCATTCTGCAGTTAGGCAGATTGGGAGATCTTGGAAGGGCCCTGGAATATTTGCAAGCATCACGTGTGGTGGGAAAGCCATAAAGCCATAGACAGGATATAGCATGATAGATTGGAAGTTCCAAGAGACCCTCCTTTGGGTATTGCAAACCCATCATCGGTATCTATCAGTCACAACCAGGTCATCTGCGATGCTTATGTAGCCAGATGCTGATTGAGCTACAATGGATGCCTCCCACACTTGATAAATGAGTTTGTGCTCTCCTTCCTGTCCTCCTCTGCCAAATCGCAAAGTTCAGTTTGGACAAGAACTCCATCTGTGGGGCTAATCCCCAAAGCAGAACGCTGTCCAAACCCAGGGAAGATACTGTGGCACAGCAAGCCAAAGATGATCTCACCTCGATTCTGGGAAGCAGAGGAGCAAAGAGTTGGTGAATGGGCCAGAGAGGGTTGTAAAAAGGGGGTAGTAAAAGCTGTGATGTGAGAATGCCACAAAACGTAGTTCAGTGGGGAAGCTAAAAGTACCAGCGTGGCCAAGAGGCAGAAGTTGTGGGAGAGAGAAATTTATCAGCCCAGAACAGTGTGGGGTCCAGCTAGAGAAGAAAATAAGCCACCTAGGGGAGAAGGGAGAACTTCATGTGGACAGACGCAGGACCAACCCTTGCTAGCTGGGCAACAAGGCACCTTTCAAAATGGTGCCCTCTTCAATTTAGCAGGAGGAGAACAATCAGCCCCATGGCCCATGAGAAGGGGGTGCAAGGGGTAAATCGTACCTGGGTCCAGGCTCAAAAAGGGGGCCCAAGAGCCAAAGGAGGGTGCCAAAAAATTTCCTGGGATCTTACATTTTCCTATCTCAACCCTCTTCACCCCACCATGGTGTCTTTTCCAGTGGCTGTTGCTGGTATCGCTTCTGTATTTTTTTTTTAGATTGTAAAATCTGTCCCTTTGGGGACAGGGAACCATGTATTGATTTATTTCACTATGTAAACTACCCCTGACAAGCGGTATATTTTTATACTGCCTTTCAACACTGGTGTACCTGGGGGGGCTTGGGGGGGGCAAATACCCCAGAGCGCCACACTTGTAGGGGTGGCACCCCCTGCCTTCCTTGGCCCTGTGTGGGAGGCCTTTGCAGGACCGGGGAGGTCAGGCACACCCTCCCTGGCCCTCTGAAGGCCTTCTAAGGGTTTTGTCTGAAAACCGAAAGTGACATCCTAGGCCTTCCGAAAGACTGGAGGGTGACATGTGCAGCCTCCAAAGAACCTTGGATGTGACGGTGGGGTGGCAGCATTCTGTGGTCCTGGCCGTGGGCAGCACAGGAACCAGGATCCACAGTAGTTCACAAAGCAGTTTACACAGTAAAATACTAAATAATACTAATACCAAATACATAATAGTAACAAATTAATAGACCATCATCATCATTGAGCAATTGGAGCAAAACAAAGGGTTGGGATGAAGGCAAGCCCAGCTGGGCAGCTATAGATCAACAAAGCAAGGCACAGTGATGGCTATGAACTGCGCGGGGGGGGGGGCTTGGATAATATAATGCACTCTCTGCATTAAAGAGTTGACATCCCAATGCCAACCGACAATCTGGGCTCCAACGCGACGCAAAATGCTGACGCAGCAAGACAAAGCCTGGCGGCCATCTGAGATGAAAAGATGTCTTGCAAAAAGGGGAGGATGCATTTCACCTCAAGGAAAGAGAAAGGGGCTTCAGTGCTCAGGCGGGAGTCCTGCATAGCAATGCCAGCCACTTTGGCAGGGATCTTTCCACGTGGGAGCAGTAGAACAAGGGCAGGAGGGTTGGAGTGGCATAGAGCATGAGATCAGAACATCCCCCACTCTACCTGGAACTGGCAAGGTGAACAAGTATGCTTACAGAGGAAGAGTTGCAAGCACCCATTTATCTCCCCCAAAGAATGGCCTCGCACTGCTGCTCCTGAGGAGAGTGGGGTGCGTGTGTTGTGTTGAAGGAAGTCCTGCATGTTACATCCGGTGCACTGAAAGATTCCAAGGTCTTGAATGCAAACATTGTACATACCCCTATCAGTCCATTAGGACCACCACCTAAGGGCATCTAGCCCCAAAATTTCATTTCATCTTGCCGAAAAAGTGGGCTTCGGTCCATGACCTTGTTAAAAGCATATACGTATTAGCCTGTTAAAAGCACAGATCTGTAACATTTCCCCAAATGCAGTCACGCGCCATCAAATCTATCAAAAATAAAATATTGAAATGAATGGGGACCCACCTGAAATTGGCTCACGACCCACCTAGTGGGTCCTGAGCCACAGTTTGAGAAACACTGTTCTAACACATATATGAGACTCCTAGGCTATGTTTAAGTTGAATAACACAGAGATACACGAGTACTTGGGCACACTATCATGACTCAGTGGCTGTGGGTTTGTTCCCTCCTCCCTTCCCCAAGCCTTAGCTCTTCATCTGTTTTTCACTGTCCTTCTCTTTAACCTTGTTGGGTGAAGCACATCTCCAAGGACAGATAAAGTGGATTGTCTAACCAGCACTGCTGACTTTGCAACCTGCCAGAAAAACTAGACTAAAATTCAAAGCTCCCAAAACCCGTCATTTTAAAATATATAGCCAGCCTTGTGGATGGGCTTTGGGGAGGGCGGGGGGGGGGGGGAGAGCAAGGTGAAGCAGATAATGTAAAGAGAGGTTGGGATGCACAGCATGCAGAGAATGGTCTCAAGCACAGAAGAAAAGATCCTGACTCCTTCCTGTACTGCATTGCATTTAGACAATATTATGACATAGAGAGGGGACTCTAAATAGATTTTAGGTCGATGTAGATTTTAGGTTGTTGCAAGGAGTGGAACTGGGGAGGTGAGAACTGGTTTTAACCAAAACAGAGTCACGTTAGTTCCGGCAGGGAAGCGGTCTTTCCAAGAGGGCAAATTTGGATCAGGACTGTGGGACAAGAGGGTCAAAGAACCTTCACCTCTCCTCCGTGGAATGGCCCTGATCCAAAGTGTCCTTGCCAAGGTGCCACTACACACAGTTGCCATTTTGGAAACAAAACAGAGAGATGCCATTTTGACTTGAAGGAGGTCATCTCCCGGAGCTTGAAAAGCACGTGGCCCCTCCCCCAACTGGGCAAAGAAGCACCATTTAAAAGTGGTTCTCATTAAACACAATACAGTAGAACCCCATATCCATGGATTCAGTTATCCGTGGTGTACCGTGGCCCAAAAATATTACACGGAAAATTCCAGAAATAAATTATTCATAAGTTTCAAATTGCATGTCATGGTGAACCCTTCCTCCCCTGTCATGCTCATGACTCAACCCTTTGTCCTCTGTACCCTCACTGGCCTGCTTTACGCGTGCCCAGTTAGCATTTCTTGTTGTCCGCATTCATTGCTGTTATCACAGTGTTGTGAAAGTAACTTTATCCAAGGTATGTATTTAAATAAAAAAGACATATATAGAGTTTGCTAGTATCTGCAGTTTGGGGCGTCTGCAGTGGGAACGTATCTGTGGATACTGCGGGACTACTGTTTTTCTGTTATATTTAAGGACGGTGGGAGGCACCCATGTCCCTGTTCATTTCAGCATAGTGTCCCTCCCATAGGCTGTTACCATCATCTCCACTGTGTCGCTTTCTAGATTGTTCCATATCCCAAAGGGACTCACAAAGTTTCTCATTTTCCTTTTTTTAAAAAGAACAACTTGTCCAATAGCCACCTCTCAAGATGCATTAACTCAATGGTCTTCAACCTTTAAATAAAGTATGAGACTGGGAATCCACCACCGATGTAGCCCGCCTCCTGGGACCCAATCCACCTAAGTTTTGGTAAGACAATACCATTATTGGATTGGCCACAAACTCTTTCTTGCATCGATCGCGGCAATCAAACTCTTTCTTGCTTTGAAAGGTTGCTGCGATCCCCCAAACGGGGCTCCGCTCATGACCCACTGGTTGAACACAGCATTAACCAAAAACACCCAAAGCAAATGACAACACACTGAACCCAGAGAGAAATCTCACTGACTCCTTGGGTGCTCAAGCCTCGCTTTATGCCGACCTCCTTTTTTCTGGGAGATGGTTGGACTACAATTCTCACATTACTTTTTAGAAGCATCTTTGCAAAGTTCAGGTTGCACGCCAGTTTCCAAAGGAACATGAGATGCAGCTGTCAAGTGTGGGACAGATGAACACCACCCACTCGTTCCCAGGAGATCTCC
The DNA here is from genome assembly GCF_035046505.1 of Tiliqua scincoides. Taxonomy (NCBI): domain Eukaryota; kingdom Metazoa; phylum Chordata; class Lepidosauria; order Squamata; family Scincidae; genus Tiliqua; species Tiliqua scincoides. The sequence goes on from NC_089834.1 coordinate 8,632,876, forward strand.
AAACCGCCTATTTTCACAACTGAAAACAGCCCTTAAACACCATGTGACACCTGCGCGTCGAGGCTAAAAGAGGAACAAGAAGCAGATTTATAATTTTCAATCAACCTTTTTAATGAAAAGTTCATAAAATAACAGTTTCTCATCACTGTACATTAAGACTGCAAATTTCTGAATGCTGAGATATTATAATTTCTGTGTTTTCATCTCTTCCCCTCCCCCCATATGACACTTGAGTTGTGGAGCTACAGCGGCCTGCAGCCCTGACCTGAATTCAAGCTCTTGAAGGAAGTGAACAGAATATTGCAAGAGGGATGTCAGCAACACTGCGGGGGAACACCTGGGGTTCCTGGTCTGACCCATAGTTAAGGCTTAAAGAGGGAGAGGGGGACTGCATCACCACTTTTCCAGCTAGATTTTTAAATTTTAAAAAAAGCAATTCCAAAACAAAGTCCTTGCTATCCCCTCTCCAAGGAAAAAAAGGTATACGATTTTATCAATGGAAAGCTGGTTTTTGAAGTTCTCCCAACAGAACGAGCATCTTGTGATGACAGTATGAAACCAAAATCTATCCCATTCACTGGAAGCAAAACCTATGGACTGTTGTGCAATGATTCTTCTGAGTATACTTGACTCTTAACTTTGGACTCCCTTCGCCCCCCGCACGGGGTACAAGCCATGAGATCCAGCAGTCAGCCCACCCGTGCCACATACCCAGTGTTGCGTGATCCAGCTGGTGAGCAACGGATTGGTAAGAGGACAAAAGTGGATCACCTCCAAAATTTAAAGGAAAAAAAAAAATGTTCCCATCCTCTGAGTCCTTTCCAAGAAATCTGAAAGATACATAAGAATATTGCAACATCCACTGGAGGTAGAAGTGAGGTAGAAAAAAGGGGTCTCCCCCATAGATGTGAAGCTACACTCTCAGAGAAAGGGGGTCAGCACACTTCCAATCCTATCAGTGTCTCCCTTTCTAAGAGGGGGAAAAAAAGAAGCAGAAACTGTCCCAGAAACGGAGAGGAAATAAGGGCTTGCCAGGCTCAGTTGGATGCATCAATTCAAGGCACCCAGATTGAGTGCCACAATCAGTTGATAACTGGGTAACGGGGCAATTTAAATGGGTGTTGCTGGCACTGCAACTAACTAGGACAAAAAAAACCCCTGGATTTTAAGAGCACATTGCTTGCCCCACTATAAACACTATAAAAAAGAGTAGGGATAGACTAGCAAGGCAGGAAATGACACTGCCATGCTGTCTAGCTTTTGAAGTTCCATAGTATGTTGACATTTTGGGAGCAATCTTTTGTTTTTCCAGAACCACCACACCGCAAGTGCCAGGGCTACACAGCTGTCTTTGGAGACTGTGAGAGGCGCATGCATGCACGTATCCTGTCTGTGTGCAAACGGTCACTGGAAAGAGACTGTTTATGGGTGTTTGTTATTTTATTGCCGCAGGGCCCGCGAAGGAAGTTTACTTTTAATACCCGGGGCCAAAAGAGACACTGTGATTGGATAGTAAGTAAGGACGGAAGTAAGGATCCTGACTGACCTTTAAGAAAGCTGAGGACCTGTACCCAGAAGGGCTATCACAAATCGATTCCCAGCAAAAAGCTTCTGGAAGAATTGCAAGAAAATGGGAGAGAAAGGGAGAAACACATATTTGTGCTTCTCTGACATCCCACCAGACACTTTGTGGGTTTTGTATTTTTAAAAAGGGGCATCCCTTTATACACATTTGCATGCAATGTTTGGGTAGGAAAATCTTCTGTTAGCTGGGGCCTAACCTTACATTTTTCCTGGCATTAATGCAAACCTGTTTGCTGTGGGTCAGAAGAGCAGAGATGACAAGAGGCAATCCAAGGTTGTGTCTTGCTTCCACCATAGATGAACAGCCTCCATACAGTGCAGCTCTGACTTGTCATGACCTATGCTTCTTGAGGCAGTTTGGGAGAAGGTGATCAGATTCACTCTTGTCCAACAGTGCAGGGTGTTAACACAACATGTGGTGGAGAAGGATGAGCAAAAGCTGGATGGTGTCATGGGCCGTCCCAGAGGCAGCAACAGTTGAACATGTGGTTGGCTGGGAAGCGCTGCAGGACCTCACCACCTCAACGGTATTCACAGCACAGTGTTCCTGGTGGACGGCGCTCCCCCCATCAATCTCTAAAAAGCCCCAATTCTGTGCCAAACACATCTGACCCTTATTGCTTAGACTGTAAACAACGAGGAGGAAAAAAAGAGGAGACAGGAGCAGGCTGGAAGAAGTCAAGATCTTTCCCGACTCAAAATGCCAGCATGGCTAAAACTGCCTCTGTCGACTCTTCCTCTCCTCTAGTTTGGCCTTCCTCTTACACCGCTCCCCGCATAGGTTTTGCTTTCATGCACCAATGGCCCCAGGTGTTTCCATTTCAGGCCTGACATCCCTGTATTTTCAAGACAGGAGTGACATGGTAAGAAAGGAAAAAAAAAATACTGCTAACCCAGATGTTTTAAACCGGCACTGCCAAAATCAGTGCTTACACACACTTGCTCATACATAGAACACACGCATACACCAACATATGAGAGGGCAAAAAAAAAAATCATAGGAGGACAGGAAATTGGTTTTAAGAGTGACATTGTAAGTGGAAACATTGAAATACAGCAAAACAAAAATTTCTCTTCTATGCAAAAAGCTACAAGAGTCCAGTCTTTGTATTGTCTTCACAGGTTATGGTTTATGGCTATGCTGCGAGTCTCTGAGATTCTCTTTTTTTTTTTTTAAACATTTTTATTTTTAAACTTTTTTAATACTTTTTTTTGTTTTTTGGAAATCCTGTAACGAAGACCCTGCGGACAAGTCTTTTGCCTCTGCAAATGCTCTGAGATTTTTTTTTTCCTTGCAAAAACTGTGCATACAGAATCTTGAGAAATAAATACATTCATTACTGCACATACATATCGATACAAAAAAAGAACACTGTTAAATAGTGTCTGCACCATTCTTTGTTAGATATCAAGACCAGGCAAAATTAATGCATTTGTTTTCCATTAGCCTCTCCTGCCTTTTCGCACCCCAAGAAGTTTGATTTTCATTTTATTTCTATTTTTAAGAATCACAGGAGGTGGCTTTGGCATCAAAAGTTGAAAAACAGCATGAACATTAAACAAGGACAAAGTGGGGAATTATATATCGCTCTGGAGGGCGGAAAAGCTTCAGCTCTATCAACAATGGTCGCTGGTAGTTCTTAATTTATCTAAATGATCTAAAAATAAACATGCTTTTTTTAAAACATGAAAAAAATTGGTTGGACATTTTTCCCTTCTATGGTTAAAAAAAAAGAAAGAGATATAACAAGGAGCATTTTCACACCATGACTTGAGTTCCAGCCAACCTCGGTTACAGACTGACAACACTGCCGAAACAAGAGTGCCCAGATGAAGACATTGCTTCCAGAGAGGGCTGAGAAATGGCTTCAACAGGTTCCATCATGTCCATGTTGCGCCTTGGGCCATCCACAGACAAGGTCAAGTCAAAACTTAAGGCGCTGCGTCAAATGCTCACCCCTTATCCATCACAGTATGGCAACTACCTGTCCTCTGTGTACTCATGAATCCAAAAAGAGGGGAACAGAGAAGAGGAAGTGTTGAGGGCAGGGAGGGGCTAGGGCGCCTCCAAAACTCTAGGCCAAAACACTCTTCTCCTCTACCCTCCTATTCTGTTCCCCTTTTACTTTTGGAACCCAGAGAAAAGGAAGAGGAACAGCGGTGGGGTTAGGCCACCTTTGTGGGCAGCATGGATGGACTGACCCTGTCAAGGGTCATTCTGTGCACAAACCCATGCTGAAGGAGATGTGCCAGGCTGTGACCTGCATCAGGTGGATTTGCACAGAAAAGCCCTCTAAGAACACTCACTGGAAGTGAATTAGTCCAACTCGTCCATAATAACAAGTATAACCCAAGCAATTTTAGTGCATGTGCCTACGTACTATACCTGTATTATACCTGTACTACGTACTCCTAAACCCAAGGAAGGCTCCTAAACCAATGCTCTCCCCACAACAGACTCCTTAAATGATCATTGGATCACCAAGCCCTAGAGTAGCTGCCAACCCTCAGCAAAGTGCCGAGGGCTAATCAAGGTCTGTGCACAATTAAGTTACATCTCAGAAGCTCTTTGGTGTCTCCTGCTATCGTGGTGGCTCCTCAGAGTAGCACAAGGCTGGCCTGAAGTCTTTTTGGCAACTCCCCACTAGCAGGATATCAGAATGAAAGCCCGGCTTTTAAGGCCAGGGTTAAGTGTCTCGTCCCTTTCCTTCTAAGTGTAGACTGTTGTGGGTGTTCCTCACCTTCCAGTCATGTCACCCCCACCTCAAAATCCGACTGTTGGAGGTAATATCATGCTATTGCTACACCTGCAACCCAGCACCCTACATGTAGCCGCAGCCAAAGGAAGCCCATTCTCCAAAAATCTCTCTACTTGCTTGACATGGTCCAACTTCTGTCAACGGAGCAAAAAAAATAATCTCTCTTCTGCTGGGAAAGCATCAACTATGGAGAAAAACACACAATACCCATTCGCCTTTTGATACTTGATGCATCCTAAAACCAAGCGTGGGAATGCAAATTGCTTCCCATGGAATGGAGAGGAAGCTCTTTTCCGCATTAAAACTAATAACTGGTGTAAAGGCGATTGCCTTTTTGACAGCAAAACCAATGGAAAAAGCAAAGATTAATTTTGACTGGCCCCAGATCTGTTGAGGTCTGAAACTGTAAAAGTTTATGTAAACAATGAGATAAATATATTAAATTCTTTTCTTTTTTTTCTGAGCCAAGTGAGGTTCCATACTCATTCAAAATGTGCTTTGGTTTAAAAGATAAGTTTTTTTTTTTGTGAATTTGGGTATGAGCTATCTTTATCTTTTTTTTTTTAATTATTATTATACAACTTCTGCTACTTTAACTCTTTAATTTCCTCTCCTGTTAAATCCGAAAAAACATTCTGGAACTAAGCTGACTAAAGCATATCAATTAAGCTGCCAGGCCTCTCTGGATTTTCACCTTTTCTTTTTTGTTTCCCCAAACAAAATTCCTCATGAGGCTCTTTGTGTAACTCCAAAAAATAAAAATTAAATTAAAAAAAAAAATTAAAAAAAAATTAGAACAAATGCAATTCCCTCCCAGCCCCGACCTTAGAACTCTTAAAATCTTAAATATGAAACTAGTGTTTTGCTTTTTCATTAAAATACAGAATAATGCTTGATACAATACTATGTCATACAAATGCAGTTGAGTTGTCTGGACCCTTCAAATGGGCCCTGAACAGTCCCTGAAGTTTTTGAGTATTTATTAGGATTTTTTTTTTAATTATTATTGTCACAATTTGGAAAAAACAAAACAAAAAAAGATCATAATTTGCTATATGGAACACAATTCTACAATCGCTACTTTTGGGAAAAAAAAAAAACCCACAAAATTTTTTTTCATTTTTGTACAATACTCATGCTGTACACAGACTTTATGTCGTATTGTTTAAGTGCTGAGGGGAGAAATAAAAATAAAAGGAGGTTTATTTCATAATTAAAAAAAACAACCCCACAAAAAGCCCAACAGTAATGGATCCTGAAACTTCAAACCACCAACAAAACAAAAATTCTGAACCAATCCTAAAGGCTCCACCCCCAACCACACACACAACTATAGACACAAATAAAATCCTGAAGGATCACGGTAGAGTTTGCCAAGAGCAACCTCTTTGCCTTTGGGGGTCCTCTTTGGATAATTACCACTGGATAGTTAACCAAAATGTTCACTTACTACAGTGGAGAGTGATGCTGGTAGAATCAGCCCCACACGGGACAAGACCTCCTACCGCACACCCGGAACAGGAGGGTGGCAAAGGTCTCCTTGCTACACAGGTCACCGCTACAAACAACCTCCCTCTGCAGAACGGTTGCCCACCTCTCTTAAGGTGAAGCCACCCCCTTGGAAGTCATCTGCTCCCTTGGCTCAGCAAAAGTTGAGCTAGCGCTGCCAAACAAGGGGTCTCTTCCGCTAGCTCTCCGCTTGGTCGCACTACTGGTCAACATGAGTTGGAAAGAGGTGGGAAGGCGCGTACGGGACCTTCACACAAACTGTGGCATGGAATGGAGGCAACTGCTGTCCTTTGTGACAGCAACAGGAAGTGCAAGGGGGAGTCGGGGATGGAAGCGGTAGGCACCGCCCTACTTATTTTTCAGGGGGTTGGAGAGGTAGTCATCTCAACTCTGGCCTCAGGCTACGGCTCAGAACTTGGCTCCGAACAAATCTTGACAACCAGAAAAATATTTCTGTCTAGCTAACTGAGAGGTGGGCGGCGGGTGGGGTGGGGGCACCCAACATTGATAATTAATGGTGCTGATCAATTAAATTTCACACCGGCGCCCCTGAGCTCCAGCATAGGCTGCCCTACAAGGCTTTTTCATCTCATAACACAGGTGCTAGCTTAGAACTCTCTTATTTTTGGTAAGAAGCACCCCAAAAATGTAACCAATCCACCAAGGATATCTTTGTCTGAACTTCCATCCACATAAGTGATGGTTGCGCACTCAGTACCACAACCCAGCAAATCCTTGGGCCAACTTGGGCAATACTGTCCGTGCCAGTCTTCCCACATGCTGCGCATATATCACTTCCTCTCTTGGTGCATTGTTCCCAATCACCCCAGCGCATGAGGGAGGGTCCATTCAATCCACTCCCTCGCCTGTGATCTAAATACTAACTGACAGCAGGGTTTAGATCAGGTGGAAAGGGATGGCTTGGATGCCCCACCCCCAGGGATTAAAAGGTGTGGTGGGCAGTGGACTGGAATGTTTGAAATCTCATTCCTAATTGCATTGGGGGGGGCAATCCAGGTGGTATCGTTCGAATCACCTGCTTGTCTTTATGGAAACAACTGCGCTGCCTCAGTAACATGAACCTCCCCTTCATTTCAAGGGGGGGAACACTTTCAAACTTTGGATGAAAATGATACGCATGTAAATTGTGCCTCCCTCTCCACGGAAAAAATGGAAGCCCCCCCCGCCCCACTGAGGAACTCCATGTGCATTGTAGCACACCTTGCACAAGGCTCAGGATGAATTCATTTTTTTAAAATTCATCTCCCCCCAAAGGAGACAATAGAGATAATTTTAAAATAGGGTGGGGGGAGAAGAGGAAGGATTTTCTCCCCATATCAGTGCTCTGGTAGCAAGACACAGAATCCAGGTGAAAATGAAAAGTGTGGCACTCAGAAAGGAAGCATCTGGAGGAATACGCCGTCCCGGGTGATGAGTGAGGTAAAGGTATGTGGGACGGGACTGGGGGGGGGAAACCATGTTCCCTGATACAAGACTAGGTGTGGTATAGTTGAGTTTAAGCTGTACTGCCTGGACCTCTGGATTCCAGTCTCCCCAGTTCATTCCAAAGTGACCAGAATACGTTTTTTTAAATTTTATTTTACGGATCAGCCTATATCTTATCAGGAAAATAAAAACAAAAGTTTATAGGGGGTGGGGGGGGGGTAAATGAAGCTTATCTTTGTTTCATGTGAACATGCTCACTTTTTTTGTTTTTCTTTTTTTTGGTCTAAACTTAAAGAGACAAAACAATTTTTTTTAAAAGAAAAAAAAAGACATAGGGCTTTGGCAAACCCTACCAATAATAATAATAATATTAATATTAATAATAATAAGAGAACAATGGTTTTGAGCAAAACAAAAAAAAAAGTTAGAGAAAAATGTAAACCTTACTCAAAATGTAGATAGGATGATTCTACAGGGGGATGAAATTTTTACCACCGGACTCCACCACCGGGACGGGGGGGGGAGGGGAGAAAACAAAAATTGAAAAGTCATCGCTTTCCACACAAAAGTCAGGCCAACAAGGTCAAGGGGGGCACAAAATGGCGGGCAATACCCTGTCCTCTTTTCCTAGACCTGTAGCAGCTGTTGGCCGTGATACAGAGGCTTCTTGTTGTACATGTGTTAAGATTTCCTGGTGGGGGGAGCCAACACAAACAAAAACTCAAAACTCCCCAAGATTTTCTTGGGGGGGGGGGAGAGGGAGGATATGAAACACTTTGGTTTGGTTCCAAACACTTACCTATGCCCTCCCCACTCTTATTGCACACTGGATCCTCGTAGCGCACCTGGCCCTGCATTCGCTCATCCTGTCCGATGGTTACAAGCTAACCCAGATGCTTTGGGAAAGCAACGGATAAGAACTGCGCTCTGCCCCGTAGCATCCAGGTTCAATAAACAAAAGCTGGAAAGAGCCCCCAGAACTCTGAAAATGTTTTTTTAAAGAAGTTTCCTCTTATTTAAAACAAAAACACAACAACATCTGGATAGAAAAATCCGGTATCTGGGGAGTCAGTGACCCCTGCAGAGGTTTTCACTTGGGCCTCTGGATTAAAAAGGAAAAAAAAAAAGTCTACCTATTGTCTTTGGCCAAGATTTGTTTCAATGGTCGTTTTAAGCTGATTTCTTGGTGGGAGAAGAACAAGGTGGTAAAAATTCCTTTAAATTTTCAACTGAGTTCCTACTTTGTACGTTCACTTACAACTGGGAGGCCGGGGGGGGGGGGGGAGAGAGAAAATACAACCACGCCACACCTAATATTTCACTAACCATCTTATTGTTCTCATGAGTTCAAGAGGTAGCAAAGGGAACAGATCTGTCCGTACAGACCTGCTCCTTAGTGAGGGAGAAGAAGCTATACGTACACACACACATACACACAAAATAAAAAATAAAACTAAAACAAAAAAAGGGTACCTAAAGGAACTTGGTAGCAACTCCACCCTACATCAAACCTACTCCCCACCCACTCCAAAAAGTAACGTCAGACTTTCCAGTTCCGATAATTACATAAACGTTTCACAAATGCTTTTTTCTTTTCTCTCTTAATAAAACAAGTACCTCTAAGCAAAGAATATTCATACGAAACTAGTAGGGGGGAAAAACAAACAATGTAAGGATGACCCCTGCTCATTGAAAGAAATTCCCCAGGGGCATCCAGCCCCCCCCCCCCAATTCAGTCATGGATAAGGCTGAAGAGACTGAAAGTCGGGAGAGAGTTGGAGAAGGGGGGGCGTTTTTGGTGACGGGGCGAGTGCGCCAAGGCTGGACATCGCGGGAAATGGGGGAGGAGAACAGGCAGTGATGCCAGCTTCCTCTTACATCATGCATGAAAACTCTGAGATAGCATCTGCTGGCTACCTCCAATTTATGGAGGCCGATCATACTGCCGCCTTCGGCCAACAGCTTCACGATAAGTCTGCAGTAAGTCCCCCCCAAGTTCGCTTAGTAGGACTCATGAAAGGGCTCCAGAGGAAAAAAAAAAAAAGAAGCCCCCCCCAGCCCCCAAAACAGGACTTGAATTGGCAAGAAATGCCCTCACCGATAGGTTCTTCGGGACAAATGATCCATGTTCAATTGAGAAGGAGGGAAAAAAACAATTAATGCCCAGGGGGCTAGCGAGGGTAGCCTCTGGGTGTCACAAAAAGTCACGGCACAGCGTGGGTTTGCATCGTGGCAGTAATACTGGGGGGTCAGGCTTGTAACACAATTCCAAAGTGCTAAGTAAAGTAAACCGAGGGAGGAGGAGCAGCCTGGGGTCCATCTTCTCCCCCTGGCCCCTTTTGGGCAGCAATTCAAATTCATTGCAATGTGGTAAGAGGGGACCCCCCCTCCACACCGGGGCTCTTACAGTTAAACTACTTGTCCCGGAAACCTAGCAGAGCACTGGCATTTCTGGCCAGTGGCGTAGCTGGAGGGGGGGACAGATCAGCGGGGCGGGCAAGCAGCCCCTCCCTTTGGAGCCATTCCCTGCAGGGGGAGCAAAATGGAGCCATATGGCTCTGTCTTGCTCCCCCCGCCGGGAATGGCTCTGAAGGGAGGGGCCGCTTGCCCACCCCACTGAGCCTCCCCACTGGACTGGCTGCCCTGCCCTCCTCCAGCTAGGCCACTGTTTCTGGCTATGGTTTGATCTACATGGTCAAGGAAACCGCGAACGTGGGAGGCAGCAGCTTGAGTGACAACTGATTTTCCTTGCATTTGGGGGGGGAGGTTGGGTGGGGCGGGAAGAGAAGGAGATAAAGCTCTGTTTGGTTGAGGCCTCCCATGACTGAAGAGGGAACGGAATGCCCCCTTTTTTTAAAGCAGCAAGTCTAGGGAAAGATGCGTCCACGGCAGGTGGGCTCAGAGCTCATTGCAGAGTCTTTGGCTTATGTCGGAGAGGTATGCATGCGCAGGTGGCTGATGAGGTTTCGTTGCTGGGTGAACTTCCCACCGCACAGTTGACATTCGTAGGGCTTTTCCCCTGAGTGGACGCGCATGTGCTCCGTCAGTCGGTACTGTCGAGTAAAGCGCATCCCGCACTCCTCGCAGGCAAAGGGCTTCAGGCCCAAGTGACTGCGCATGTGCCGCGTCATCGTGCCCCTCTGCGTGAACATCTTGCCGCAGATGTTGCAAGGGAAGGGCCGCGTCAGCCAGTGAGTCTTCTCGTGCTGCCGGAGGGTGGCCGGATCTTTGTAGCTCTTTTCGCACACCGAACACTTGAAGGGACGTGACTCGGCGGTGTAGGGCTGGTTGGGATTGGACAGATCCTCCGCCTCCTCCTCCTTGTCGTCGTACGCGCCTTCCTCCTTGATGTACAGATCTTCCTCCGTGTGCGTTTCAACGTGGGCATTGAGCTGCTCGGAGCTCGGGAAGCCCTTCCCACAGGGGATGCAGACGTACAGGTTGTCCCCGAAGGCCACCGGTTCGTAGCCTTCCTGCCGGTAAACGTAGTTGGCGCTGGTGTGCCCCCCGCTCTCGCTCTCGCTCTGCCCGCTGTCGTCGCTGTTCTCCTTCCCGTTCTCCACGTCCTCTTTGCACGGGTACGGCAGCTCTGCCCCGTAGGCACCCAGGTTCAGGCTCCGCTCCGCCGACTTACACAAGGGGCCCATCAGGATGCCGTTGGGAAGCCCCTCCCTCTCCTCGCCGCCTTTGCCGCACTCTTTCCGGTCAAAGGCATTGTCCTTCTTGATCCACTCTTTCTTGCGGGATGAATGGCGCAGGCTCTTCCGCTGACTGCCTTCCAGGAGGGACTGGCGGTCTTCACTCAAGTCCATTTCCATGGGTTCACAGTTGTCAGCTAGGCTTGGGGGGGCTCCGGTGGTGGACTCGTCGAACGATGAGGCACTGTTGGCTGCGGGGGCTGAGGCAGGTTGGGGGGAATCGCGTTGACTTTCGTTCTGCTGCATGTCGTCCTGCAACGCGGCTGTCGGAAGTGACGGGCTCTTCTTGGAGAGGTCCAGACCAAGCTCCTGGTCAACCCCACTCCCGTTAGCGCTGCTGCTGCTTCCGTCTCCTCCGTTCTTACCAATACCTCTACTTAAAGCATGAGAATTCTCTTGGTTGGAACTGCTGATGAAGACCTCATCATCTGAGATCTTTCCCTTTGGAATCTCCTTGGACTGAGAGCCCTTCATCCCCTCACTTGACCCTGAATAACGAGTGATGACTGAAGCAGTGGACAGTCTGTGGCTCCGGGGAGGCCTCCCGACATTGGGGGCGCCGCTGGCTCGGCCAGCGAATGCCCGCCCGTTGCGTTTCAGTTTCTTTCGGCAAAGGGCTGCCAGGTCATGTAGTTGGAGGTAGCTTGCGGCGGTCAGGAGAGCATTGAAGTTCTGTTCACTGGGCTGGTCAGTCATTAAGAGCTTCCCAGTGTAAATGAAGTCCAAGATCTGCCGGAACACGGTGGGGTTGACCATGTCCGTATCTAAGTTGATCAGGTTGTCGTGCAGGACGAGGGATTTGAAGTACATGCTGCTGGCTGCCAGGATACTCTTGTGGGCACGAAAGAGGGCATTTTCCACTACGATTATCACGTCGCAGAGGAAACCTTTGGCTCGTTGCTGGTTTAGCTGCAGCAGCAGTTGTTTGGCATGGTTTGGCAGTTCCATCTCCACCTCCTCTTCCTTTCCCACTCACCTTATCACCTGCAAAACAAGAAGGGCAGGAAGAACAAAGGTGGTCAACGTGGAGTCCACTTGCGCCCATCGTTCACCCCACATGCTCCAACACTGCCCAAGTGAAAACGAGCACCTCCCCATTTGCAGGCATCCACAGGTCCCACTCACCAGCTTGCCAGGGGTGAATACTTCCAGCTGTCTGGTGAGGACACGCAACACCACCAAGATCCCCCCCCCACAGATGTTTCATTTCCTCTATCATTTCTGAGAAGGTTAAAAACAGCTGAAGACCCTCCTGAACCACAAGAAGAGTGCTCAGTGGCTCCTGGCAATGGGGGCACATGCATTTTTGGTACCCCCATACCCCCTCTGGGGCCTCAGAAGGCTTTATGGAGGCCTTTGAAAGGCACTTCCAATTTCTGGCAAAAACTAGAAGTGCCTTTTGAAAGCCTCAAGGAGGCCTACTGAGGAAGGCTGCATGCAACCTTCCCACACCTCCTGATGCAACCAAAGGCACTTCTGGTCTTGACACCGGGGCACCTGTCCCCACCAGCCCTCCCCTTAGCTATGTTGGCGAGAGTGCTGGCTGTTTCTTACTTCCTCACAATCTCAAGACAAATTTCAGGTTACTTTTAACAATTGATCTGGCAAATTTAGACCCTGTAAACTTCAAAAGGAACTGGGAAAAAAAAAGAGAAGATCCCACTTTTCTTCTCAACGTGCTTCATACGTCAGAGGACTGGAGGTGGTTGGGACAGAGATAGGTTAGTGGCGATCACATGTGACTGGCTAAGGCGCAGATGTCCAGGGATGTCAGTGCTGGGACACGTTTGACCAGGACACAAATGTCCAAGTACCAACAGAAGGGGGGGGGGTTTGCACGCAGCAATATCTGTAAGCACAAGGAAGGGCTAAGCAGCTCAGGAGGCTCCAAATCACCAGCTCCTGCCTATTTAGCGCTTTCTGCGCTGGAAGGGAGAAGCAATTTGGAGACATAGCATCTCCCCCCACTCTGTCTTCCTCCAGCAGTACTGCCGTTGCAGTGATCCTGTTCCAACCTAAGCAAGTCCGCAGAACTGCGGTTCCCAAACTTTTGAGTGCCGCAATCCACCTTGCAATCCGTGGCAGACTGCAATGCGCTGATCCTTATGGTGCCACAGTGCCTTATTGGGAGCCTCTTTCAGGTAACACTGGGCCAGCGACCCACTCCATTGGCTCCTCTGCAGGCCACACAACGCCCCTCAGAAGTGACCAGAAGCAATTTCTGGAAGTTGCACCCGCAAATTGGAAGCCTCTTCTGACCACTTCCGCGGGGCATTCTTGGGTCCGCAGATGCCAACAGAGTGATTGAGGGTCGAGCACCATCTGAAGGAGGCCGCCAGGGGCACCCGATAAGGCACTGCGGTCCTATAAGGAGCATCGCATCACGGCCCAGCACATCGGGTCACGACCCAAAGTTTGAGAAATGCTGCAGTAGAGGAGTGAAGTGCAGAGTGAAGCAGCAGGCTTGGAGAGGTAGACAGATGGGCTGGGGGGGTATGTACGATCGCCATCACTTTAAGAGTACTGCTCCACACGAACATGGCAGGGGGCATGATATGGACCATTCCAGGAGACACTGTGTGGACCCCAGGTACTACCAACATTTGATTCTCCTAGTAACTGCCAGAGAGACCCACATCACCCGGGCATCACTCAAGGTTATTCTCCAGCTCCTGTACACTAACCTGACCATCAGAGGGTTGTGCGCAGTTTTCTAAATCTTTTCAATAGAACATTCAGGCTGCAATCCTAACTGCACTTTCCCGAGAGTGAGCCCCACTGAACAAAATAGGACTTACTCCTGAGTAGACCTGGTTAGGATTATGCCCTTAGTCTCACAGTGAATCTGGATGTAGTTCCCGAAGAAAACGCAACTGGAAACTTGTTCAGCAATATGTGCGGGGAACAGCAGAAACAGCACACTTGCACTTGTGCCGATGTGTGCACCTTTACATACACACCACTGCCAAACTGCATCGGCTTCCCACTCCAAAGATTTATTCTAGGCACCCCTCTACAAATCAGGGACAGAGAGTTCCCAGCGATAGGTACTGGCAAAGAGAGACAGTCGGAGCGCATGATGTTAAACAGACTTCATGCGCTGCTCCAATGCCAATGAATTGAATTTCTTTGTGAACTATCTTGGGGGGGGGATCCTTAGAAGGGTCAGAAAGGCAGGAGGATGAACACAATGAGAAATGAACCACAGCAATATTCAAAAACCCTGAAACGCCAAAGCGAAACCATAGTATAAACCACAGATAAAGAGACGCTTACAAAAGTGTTCCACATATCTCAACACTGAATCAAAACTTCCATTGGGTGATATAAATGGTTCTTTTGGCTCTTCAAATCTGCCTGCCCTGGCCTTAAGGAACACGAACACGTCTACAGTATAGTATTAGGGCAGGGGTCTCCAAACCCCGGCCCGGGGGCCAGATGTGGCCCACGGTGAGCCTCTATCTGGCCCGCGGCCAGCCTCCGATCCCCTGAGAGCCTCTGGCCCAGTTCACCAAACACAATTGGAGTTGTGCTTGTGAGGTGGGGGAATGGGGGTTCATTTAAGTGTATGCTTTATTTCTTGGGCTGTGTTGGTGCTTGGAGTAATCCTGGACATTGGAGCCTATTCACTCATTTGTTCATTCATCTAAGTTCCATCTCTGATGTAATTATTTAATGTATTTATCTATATTTAATTTTTTTTCCAGCCCGCAACACTGTACCAGATATTTGATGCGGCCCTTTGGCCAAAAGGTTTAGAGACCCCTGTATTAGGAGAAGGACTATATAGCTTAGTGATAAGAGACCCTGCCCCAAGGCACTCACAATATAAAGAGAGACAATACAAGAAGGGGAGAGAGTGACGTCTGGGTAAATGGAGAAGACTCTGCAATTGTTTCCTGCATGTCTGCTGAAGACTAGTTGCAGCAGCGTGAAAAGGACTCCGGGGTAATGCAAACACTATACAGAGAAGGCAGCGGTGCAGTAGAGAGCTGGACAAAAGGCAAGGAATGCAAAAATGGATCAAGACAATAGAAGCGACCCACAAGGCCATCTAATCCAACCCCTGCTTGTAGTATCCTCTTAGAGCAGGGGTGTCCAAAGTTTTTGGCAGGAGGGCCACATCATCTCTCTGACACTGTATCGGGGGCTAGGGGGGAAAAAGAATTAATTTACATTTAAAATTTCAATAAGTTTACATACGTTTACATAGATGTATATATTAAAGATGAACTTATATGAATGAACGAAGGTCTTGCAATAGCTCAAGGCCTATAAAAGGCCTTGCACAAAGCAAGGCTGACCTTTCCTTTGCTGCCGCTACTGCATCACAGATGTGAAACAGCAAGCAGTGGAGGGAGCCCTCATCCCACAGCTCATGCAAAAGGTCAAACAGTCACCGTCACGCTTAGGGCAGTTGCGTCGGGCCAGTGTGGGCTCCAGCAAATCCCTGGAGGGCCAGAGGTTCATTGGAGACTGGGGGCTCCCTGAGGGCTGCATTGGGAGTCCTCGAGGGCCGCAAGTGCCCCCAGGGCCAGGGTTTGGGCACCCCTGTCTTAGAGCATCTCCAGCAACTCTGCTTGAAGATCTCCAGTGAGGACTCCTCAGTTTGGAGTCCAGTGGACTCCTCCATTGGACCAGCCTGCAGAAGGAGGGCGCACACTTTTGAGTTACTTAGAGCAGAGGGATTAAGGCTGCAATTCCCAACACACTTACCTGGGAGCAAGCCCCATTGGACACAGCAGGGTTTACTTCCAAGGAAACATGTGCAAAATTGTGCAGAATGGGAAGGGGAGCTAGTATGCATAACACCACTGTCCATTGCATGACTGGCTCTACAGGAATTGCTGCATTTGCATGGAGTCGCAGCCCAACGAGCTGGCCCTCGGCCAAAAGGTTGATGCACAATTAAAGGATGAAAATCCAGAGAAAGAGAGAGGTCTCCGCATCGGCCGCCTCACCCTGAAAGCAAACGCCACGGCTGCCAAGTGGAAGAGGATGAGAAAGTCAGCAGCCAAACACATTCGCGTTCAGCAGGATAATCAGGAGAGAAGCCAGAGGTTTCATTCCAAGGTTCTGGGACCGGCAGGCAGACCTCCAGCTTCAGGGGCCCCAGGGCACGGTCCGGAGACATGACACAGGGATTTTGTGGAAGCTAAGAAGGTCTGGATGGGAGATCACAGGGTCGCCCATCTCACAGAGACCACAAATTCAAACTCAAGCTAGGAGGGCCCCAAGACCCATTTCAGACTGGAGGTGCAACCTGTCTATGCGGGTGCACGAGAATCATGGCACACAGTTGAAAGAGGAGATGTTTTCTAGCAGAGGCACATATGTCAGTCCCCACAGGTTCTTCCCAGCAAAGCCCATTTATTTAGAACAACTTCCCTTCAAACAACCCCATGTTCTTCCTCAGTTAGACTATAGATTGGATCATGCTTGCGGTCCCCCCACTGAATACCAGCATCCTCTCTCGAGGAAAAAAAGACAATACCTGTGAAAGCCAGGATGGTGTAGTGGTTTGGGAGTTGGACTTAGACCTGGAAGGTCCAGGTTCAAATCCCTGCTCAGCCATGATGGGTGACCTTCCTGGGTGACCTTGGGCCAGTCTCTCTCTCTCAGCCTCACCTATCTCACAGGATGGTTGTGAGGGCAAAAGGAGAGAACTATGTACACCGCCCTGAGGTCCTTACAGGAAGGGTGGTATAAAAATGAATGAATGAGGCTGCAATCCTAACCACACTTTCATGAGAGTAACACTGGGACACTGAACAAAATAGGATGTACTTCTGAGTAGACCTGGTTAGGATTATGGCCTGAATGAATGAAAATCCAGGTGGATTCCACCACCCTTCTGCAACACACACTTAATTCATGCCATTTGCTGCTACAATGTGTGGCCGAGGCCACTAGATTAGGTGGCTTTAAAAGGGAGCGTCCAATCCATTTAAGGAAAGGAGGAAGAGGAGGAGAAGACATCCAATCAAGGGCTGTTGATCTTCTATGCTGCGTGATAATCATGCCACTGAAAGAGCTGTTGGAGGGGACTCTGCTTAGCCAAGATGAGGGAGTAGGTGGGCTGTAGCAGAGGGATCTTTTAGTGTTCTTATGACCTTATGAGATCTTGGCATTTGTAGCTGTCGCTGATGCTGTCCAAGCAATTTACTGAAGCTTGTGCTGACTCGGCTGTTGCAAAACACAGATTCCCTCTGCAAGGGACTGGCAAAACCCAGGCGCTCAAGGCAGCTTCGGAGAAGGCTTGCCTGGGAAGATTACAGCAAAGAGAGGCCAGGCAGAGGGGTGAAGCAGGAAAGGGTGGGGGCGCCATCAGCCAGCGCTCTCAGCTTTGGGGCTCTCCACTGAAAATGGGGCGGTAGTATCATTCGATGCAAGATGCATTTATTTCAAATGCTTTTCCTGCCGTCAGTGCTTAGCATTGCAAAACAAATCACAAATGCTTGTAAAACCGCGTGCAGGACATTTTGCAGAGCAAACAATTGGCAACTGCCATTTACACAAACCTCCCACCTTGGCCGAGCTCAGAGGTAAAAGTCTAGCTGGGCAACCAGATCTTGCAAGAAAAAAATGAATAGGGGGAGGTGGTCAAGTGTTCCTTTCTGGACACAGTCACGCTAGAGTTGACCCAATGAGAAGGCTTTGGGTGTTCCTTGAGCTGTCTTAGACCCTGTTTATCCCCTGTACTTGTTACTTGACTAGATCACTTTTGTTTAACATGCTTGGTTTCAGGTTTGGGGGTTGTTTTTTTAATGCATGCACAAGTCTGTCTCTCTCTTTCTCTGACACACTCTCACACAAACGCACGCGCCTCTGAAAAAATGGTCTCTCTGAAAAAATTAGTCTGGTTCTGGGTGCCACAGATCTCCTTGCCTCTGTACATCCAGTAGACTGCAGTCAGGGATTGACTAGACAAGGCATGGACAGACACTGGAGAAAGCAGAAGGCAGATAAACTGGAAAAGGGGGCTCTTGTAGATTTCTGGAGGTTAAAAACAGTGGGGGGAAAGCTTTCACATGGGAGAATGCTTAGGTCAGTGCTAATGAATATGATAGTCCCTTAAGGGTGCTGTCAAACACTCTGCTGTTTTGGCCGCAACGAACTAACAGGGCAACCCTGCTGGAAGTAAACAGGCAGGCTGAAGGCCAGGTGGGCTCCTGACCCCCAAATCCTTCAGTTTCAGGAAAAACCGGAGCACTGAGGAATGGAGAAGGATCCTAGAAGCCTCCTCTCCAAGCCACGGAAACCCATGGACTGGGGCAGCTGTGTGAAGTGGAGGCTGGAGGGAGAAGCCGGACCTCACCCTTCTGAGTGGAGCTGAGTGTCTAAGACAGGAGAGAATGCCACTGAGCTAACTGCTGGGTGGACAGAAGCGGAGGACTCAGCGCCATGCACAAGCAGCAAAAAGAAAGCAACATCCATGCTCAGAGGCAGAGGACAAGCCAGCTGCCCCTTGCTGACTGAAGCAAATGCAGAGTCCTCTTCCTCTTGGTTGGGCTCCAGCATTTCCCCTCCTCGAATCTTTCCCTCCCAGAGTAATTTTGCACTCAAGAACACATTCAGAAGGAGGAAAAAAAAAAAGGCAGCATGCAGACTAAAAGAGAAGCCAAGCGTTTTGACATTTGGAGTATGGGAAGGGGAACAGGAAGAAGCAGGAAACTATGGTCTCCCGCCCACCCCCGACTATTTTTTTTTTTTTTTGCAGTTGCTCATGAACAGGCAAGGCTATTTTAGATGGTGAATAAGAAGTGCAGCCCCAAAGGCCCGTCTTACCATACTTCCCATAGTGGTTAGTCAAATGCGACCAAGAAGCCCACAGCCAGGAGGTGAAGGCATGCCCCTTTTCTGCTACTGTTCCCCTGCAGCTGGTGTTCAGGGATAGACTGCCACTGAAGCTGGAGGCAGCACAGAGTCATCACAAGTAGCCTGGCCCTCCGTGAACGACTGCGGACTCATTCTCCCTGAATTTGTCCAGTGCCTTTCTAAAGCTGTTTGGGCGACAGGCCATCATCACATCTTGCAGTGAGGCAACCCAGAGGTTAACAGCAAACCACATGAAGAAGCCTTTCCTTTATGTCTGTACTGGAATCTCCCACTGCTCCATTTCATTCGACAACACCTTGGCAGCGAACTGAGAGAGGGGAAAGACTTCACCCTCCCCGTTCCCTCCAAACCATGCCACACTTTACAAGACTCAAACTCATCCCTCATTTGGTCACTTTTCCCCCCACTAACTAAAAAGCCCCATATGTTGCAGCTGTCCTTGCTAAAGGATGTTCTCCCCATTCCCCTGATCCTTGCAGCTGCCCTACACCCTTTTTCAGCTCTCCGATACTCCTTTTTCAGATATGGCAACCAGTAAGAGGCAAGTGAGACAATGGATCAAGATAAAAATGCATGAATTTGATGCATGCCCCTTGACACTTCCTGGGGCCCTGAACCAGAGGCACACCCATCTCTTTAACATGCTTGGTTTCAGGTTTGGGGTTTGTTTTTTTTAATGTATGCACGAGTCTGTCTCTCTCTTTCTCTGACACACTCTCACACAAACGCACGCGCCTCTGAAAAAATGGTCTCTCTGAAAAAATTAGTCTGGTTCTGGGTGCCACAGATCTCCTTGCCTCTGTACATCCAATGGACTGCAGTCAGGGATTGACTAGACAAGGCATGGACAGACACTGGAGAAAGCAGAAGGCAGATAAACTGGAAAAGGGGGCTCTTGTAGATTTCTGGAGGTTAAAAACAGTGGGGGGAAAGCTTTCACATGGGAGAATGCTTAGGTCAGTGCTAATGAATATGATAGTCCCTTAAGGGTGCTGTCAAACACTCTGCTGTTTTGGCCGCAACGAACTAACAGGGCAACCCTGCTGGAAGTAAACAGGGTTTACTGTTTATTATTAGAGATATAATACCTTTTAAGCTACATTTCTGGCTGGTTTTTGGTAGCTGGTTACATCAAAACAGGTGGTTTGAAAGCCCTCCGTCCAAAACACAGATCAGTCACATACACACCTGTGTGTGTGTATCACTTGTATCTTTCCCCCCAAATTGCAGCCTAGCATAGGGCACCCTTCACTTTATTATTCTGAAGCAATTTTTCTGAAAAAACAGCTTGCAAAAACACATTCACCTGAACCAGCGCTTCATAATTCCAAGTTCTTGCACCATAGACTGGGGTGAGTAGAAAGTACCAGCAACTCTGTCATCTAAAGTCACTTCCAAACTTTCCTGTCCCCACCATGCCTCAATAGTTTGGATTTTTTAAAATATCCCCTCCTCTGTGCCTGGGAACTTTGGTTCAAAGACTAGACTGGTTGGCAACCTTCAGTCTCGAAAGACTATGGTAGAAGCCTACAGCACCCGGTATTCCCAGGCGGTCTCCCACCCAAGTACTAACCAGGCCCGACCCTGCTTAGCTTCGGAGATCAGACAAGATCAGGAGATAGTGTTCAGTATAGGGAGATGGTTGGCAACCTTCAGTCTTGAAAGACTATGGTACAAGCCTACAGCACCCAGGATTCCCAGGTGGTCTCCCATCCAAGTACTAACCAGGCCTGACCCTGCTTAGCTTCCGAGATCAGATGAGATCCGGCACGTGCAGGGTAAATGGAGACCAAAGACTAGACTAACCTAGTTGGAGCATGAGCAAAATATCAGAGTGCAGGTCCTGAGAAGTGTATACAAAACCACCCAGAAATGTAAATTACTGTACAAGCCTTTAATTTGCAATGGGCTCTGCCTCCCCCAGCTACCATTTTGCAATTCACTCCGCCTCTCCCAAGCCACCATTTTGCACCAGTAGCACCCAAGGCTCCAGCAGAAGATTTAAAAAAAAAAAAGGAGATCCAAAAATCTAAACTCCACCCATCATCCCCAGCTATAAAGATTGCACCAAGCCAAGAGATGGGAGCATTATACAACTGAATGGGAGGCTCATTTACAGCAGATCACACAGGAGGCTGGGACTGGAAGAAAAGCTCAGTGAAAAAGCCATGAACCTTTGCGAGGTGAAGCAAGCAGGACGCTGACAATGAGAGCAAGGAAGCGAAATTAAATGGCTGCCTCAAAGCCAGGGGAGGGGCGCCAAGTGCAGAAATCCTGGGCATTAGAACGCAGGTTAACCGTCTTTATTGCTGCTTACCATGCCAGGTACATGAGGTTAAAGGCACCTCCATCCATTGCTGCCTGACGTACCCAGGACATCCCATGATGTTCCATTGAAACCACAACAGGCCATTGATAGAACGAGGCTGTACAGATGCTGAATGAAGAACCAGCAGGGATCACTGTCAAACGTAATAATCAAAATTGAAACATCCATTTAAAAATTAAAACAAAAAGAAAAAAGGAGAAGGGTGGATGGGGGGGTGACGGTGGAGGAGAGAAGGACCACCTAAGACAGTGGTCCCCAAACTTACCGGGGTCACGGTATCCCCGCAGCCTCTTCTTCCCAGCTCAGCCAGGCACTTCCATCCTGGATCTTGCAAAATCAAGGACGGTGGCGCCCAAACCGCGCACGATCCAAGAGGGTAGCACCCAAATCTCAAGCGATTTGGGCGTCACCCAGTTGGATCTTGCAAGATTTTGTGAGATCCAAGATGGCAGCGCCTGGGAGATTCGACAGAAGGGGTGACCTGGAACATCCTGCGGCACCTCTACGAGTGCAGTTTGGGAACCACTGGCCTGAGGGATCAGTCAAATGTTGCGACTGAATCAGTAAAAAACTGCTCTCAAGGATTGGGAAAACGGACATTGCACATCTTTAGAGCATGATTAAAATGGTAAAATTTTAGGCAGGGCAGCTTTGATGCACAGGGCATCAAGAGGCCTCTGACACCCTGGTGTGCCATTGAGCTATTCTGTGTGAAGAAATCAAAGCTTTGTGTGACACATTTTGGTGTTGTCAGGTCCACAAATCCTTTTGCCTCAACGCTGCTCCTGCCACCAACCCAACTTGCTTTGCATCCTGGTCCTTGTTCTACCGAAGAGTGTCATTGTCATTCTAAGACCGAACTTCAGCATCTTTAAATTACCGGCAGAGAGTGAGAACATGTGCCATATCCTCAGCGACTTTTGCCACTTCTTGGTTAAAGAAACCCCAGCCAGCCTCTATGGTTGTACTTTCCGTCCCATCAGAAAGCGTACTTGGTTGCCCTTTTCTCCTGCATAATTTCACCCAACTACGCAGAGCACATTTTGCCATTTTGAG
The DNA here is from genome assembly GCF_035046505.1 of Tiliqua scincoides. NCBI lineage: Eukaryota > Metazoa > Chordata > Lepidosauria > Squamata > Scincidae > Tiliqua > Tiliqua scincoides. The sequence goes on from NC_089834.1 coordinate 8,655,096, forward strand.
CTCCTTTTAACTGAGAATTTTTGTGACTCAGCAGATGCCTTCTCACTGGGGGTGGTTAATGGAGGCATATGGGGCCAGCCCATTTATGAGATGGGCTGCCTCCATTTCCTCAGACACCTCCATCAGACCTCCTCTCTTTTAAAGAGGAGGAAGAGTAAGTGTGGAAGAGGGGGGATGGCCTACAGCACCCCAAGTCTGCCACTCTGTTGTAGTCCACACTTCTTGTCCTGCTGTGTTCCTGATCTCCTTTCTCAGACCCAGGGAGGAGAAATGAAGGTAGCTGGTATGCGACTGGTTAAGCTAAGCACTTGTTGCTCCACCTGAGATGTTATGCAGTCTCAGTCCAACCTTAGCTGCACAACATGCAGGTGGGATGGGTTCAGCGACTCAGGGCCCAATCCTATCTAGCTTTCCAGTGGCGATGCGGCCGTGCCAATGGGGCATGCACTGCGGTGTAGAGGTAGTCATGGAGGCCTCCTCAAGGTAAGGGAATGTTTGTTCCCTTATACTGGGACTGCATTGAGGTTGCATTAGTGCTGGAAAGTTGGATGGAACTGGGCTCCGTGTGTTCTCCCATAGTGAAATCTGCCTAGAAAAAAAGTATTGTAATGAGAAGAGATGGAGCCTAGCCTTTTCTTTCCAATATGCCAGCGGTTCTCAATCTGTGAGTCTGGGACCCACCAGTGGGTCATGATCCCATTTTGGGTGGCTTGTGAAACTGACAGGGCAGAGCAGACAATGTGCATCAAGGGTTAAATAAGCTCCTACTTGGGGAGGGGAGCACTGCTGTCCAATCACCATTGTAGCCACACCCCTCAGCATTTATCAATCAGGCAGTAGGCTCTAGGGCCCCTAAAAAGTTTGAGAACCACTGCAATGCGCTAATGTTGTGCATGCAGGGGTTTCTTTTTATTTTAAAAAAATACCTGACGAAATGCAGTCACATCGACTCACTTTTGGTATGATTTAGAACAGACGTGGGTTGATCAACTCAGTGACAATCAAAGTCTAAAAGTACAGTGAACAATAGAGTAAGGTGGAGAAGACTTTGAAGGCACAGACCTCTACATCCAAGTGCCATTTCTGAATCTAGAGGGAAAAGTACCCACAAGGTTGCATGTCTGCACTTGGAAGCAGGAAGCCAAGGCTAGGTCATGGAATGACATTCAAGAAAGATCATGATGAGAGTAAGACAAGCCAAAAGGAAGAATTCAGGAGAATGTCCAGGAAACATGGTCACCTGGGTCAGCGTGAACAGCACTGACGGGCTCCAATGCTGTTTGTCTCTGCTAAACGCAAGTCAAAATAACTGCAAAAGTAAACCCAAGCAACTGCAAACTTAAATCCAAAATGCACACATATAGCAAGAAGCCAGGGCAGGTATCAGTTACCATGACAGAGCTAGCTTAGCTGGTGAACATTACTAAATATTTGAGATAAGGACTTCAGGGCCATGCGGACAAGATCTTTGTCACCTTTCTCTGGCTAGCAGAACTATCAGAGATAGCCCACGAGTGGAATGCTTAGGATTCTCCCGCATGAGCGCAAAGGTGTTATGGCTGCCATGAAACTAAACAACAAGTGGGAAACCCTGGCCTCTGAGCGGCCCGCTTGGAGGCAGGCTGTGCAGCATGGCCTTTCCCAGTTTGAAGAGACAGTTTGGCCAACAGTCTGAGGCTAAGAGGCAAAGAAGGAAGGCCCATAGCCAGGGAGACAGACCAGGGACAGACTGCACTTGCTCCCGGTGTGGAAGGGATTGTCACTCCCGAATCGGCCTTTTCAGCCACACTAGATGCTGTTCCAGAACCACCTTTCAGAGCGCGATACCATAGTCTTTCGAGACTGAAGGTTGCCAACTTGAACTTGATCTTTATTACGGTCACAGACCAGCATAAACCATGAAACTCATTTTCTTACATTCCAATGAACTTGTCGTGGACCTTTTGAGGAGCCCAGTTTTGCTTTCTGACCAGGTCTTTGTCAACCTCGAAAATTCATCTCCAGACTCTCCCCCACTGCAAATCTTCATTGTGCTTCTCCTGTCTCCTCAAGATCAGGTGTGAGACTAGCTGCCCAATCCTATGCATATCTACTCAGAAGGAAGTCCCATTAGGGTCAATGGGGCTTACTCCCAGGAAAGTGTGGATAGAATTGGGCTGTACGTCAATTTCACTTCCTCCCACCTGAGAACCCGTGAGCTCCCTTGCAAAACCCTGGCTTGCAACAAGTAAGATAATTCAGGACTCCCAGGAAGGGCTGGGATTCTTCTGTCTCATTTGTAAATAAGGATATGCTTTCCTGAAAGACATGTGTCACTTTGGTCAGAAGGAAGCTCCAAGTACAGGTATGTGTTGCTCAATGATAGGGTTACATTCTTTGATTTTAAGCGATTTTATCATTCTAAAAAAAAAATGTATAAAAATTTAGCTTCATGGTGGTGGTGGTCATTAAGAGATCCTGGAGGTCTTCTATAGATCTTCTACAGGTCTTCTGCTTGGCCTCCATGGACCTCAGAATGGCCTGTAGAAAAATCTGCAAGCTACCTCAGGTTTTCACAAGCAATCTGGAACTAGTTTTCCAAAAACCGGAAGCAGCACCCGGAGGTTTCTGTGGGCTATTCCGAGGCCTGTGGTGGCCCGGCGTGACTCGGAGGAGGCTTCTGGGACTTCTTAAGGACACCACCGACACCAAGGTAAAGAATTTAAATAAGTTTCAAAGTAAAGAGTTTCAACTTTAACTGCTTTACAGTAAACCAACAATGGCCCATCATATATATGTTCCATCGTTGGTCGGAACGGCGCTTAAAAATGCACACCTTTAAGTACACTTTTGCTAATGTTACATAATTCAGTCCAAAATGAAGCCCCATTTGCTTTACTGCACTGATTTTGCTTCTTTCCTATCATACTTATGGTGCAATATTTTCATTCTTTTCTTTTCTGATGAAAATTGTATGACAAATGCTTTTCTCTTCAATAAAAACATGCACAGACATATTTGGAAAAAAAAGAACTGGCCACTTTTCAATTCCACTCCAGCCCACCACGCTCGTCTCCTCTACACTTCCTCTTCCTGTTTGGCCTTACCATGCTCCTTCCCCCCCCCCGATGCTTCCTCTTCTCTCCATTCCCTTCAAGCCCTCTTGCTGCCCACACAGGCACAACACAAAGATGTTTAACACAACACAATGCACAAACCCCACCGCTGCCACCACCAAAAATTCCACTAACCTCCACTGGAACTTTTCGGAAGGGGCCACTCCCCTCGTTTCTCCCACCCCAACATCGCCCCAAGAAAGCTAGTTAACGTGTTTGTAGGCTACGAACTTTTGAGGGCTTTAATTACAAGCCTGTAGCAATAAATTCCATCTGCCTTTAAAGGAACATCCATCCACAAATACACAATGGAAACCAAATAAAACAGTCGACCAGGAATTCAGTTGTTGACGGGATAGGTTTTATTTGGGTTTCCGCCGTAGGCTGGCACGTGGATGTTATATTAAAGATCGTTTACTAGACTGAATTATGAGATTCTACCAACAATTTTCTCCACCTCTACTTGTTGAAAAGTGCTCTTCTCTCAACTCCCGCTCCCCAGCCCACTTCCAAGCTATTCCCATTAGCCATTGGAGGCAGCACTGGGGAATGCTTTAATGAACACCTAGATGGATAATGCTGTAGGATTAAAAAAAAAACAAACAAAAAACCTGTAAGATGTAAACACAGCCCCAAGATCTCCAGGCTCGGAAGGATTCAAATGAGGCTCATAAAACCAGCCCAGAGTCAATGGATGGAAGTTTTATTGAATTGCTTGTGCAACAATCACTCTCTTGTCAAAACCAAACACAGGCAATAAACTCTAAGTGGAGTCATTGCGGCAGAGAAAACCTTTTTGGAGCCACAATTTTTCTCTCCCCTACAAAATTATCAGGAAAGGGGAATGACGCACAAGAGTGTTTTGGAAGGCTACAGAAAAACCGCAACACAGCAACAGGTAGTTTCTGAACAGGTCACAGCAGAAGGTCTCAAAGAACCCAATCCTATGCATGTCTACTCAGAAGTAAATCCCATTATAGTCAATGAGGCTTACTCCCAGGAAAGTGTGGATAGGATTATAGCCAAGATGAATGTTGTGGCATGCTGGGGCACCATGTCACACCCAAAGGGGTGCTATGGGATGTTCCTGGTGGTCCCTCTTACAAGATCTCCTGGGTACCACCTTCGAACATGCAAAATTTGGGTGATGCCATCTAGGATCCTTCAAGATCAAGGCTGTGGGGGCACCGTGACCCTGGAACGTTTGGGAACCATTGGGTTACAGTGGGCTGTAGCTTGTACGCACTGATTTCCAGGTTCAGTCCCTGGCCTTCCCACACAGGGCTGGGAGAAGATCCCTATTTGAGGCATGATAGAGAATAAGACTGCTAATATGAGGCAGGAGGTCTGGCTCAGCTGGTAGAGCTGCCGCCTTGTATGTCTGAAGATCTGAGGCTGCCAGTTTGAAACACAACTGGAAGTACCCGAGAACTGACAACACGCTGATATACTGAGGAGCTGACCCTCGGTGGCAGAGAGGAGTTGCCGTCAAGTGCAGCGTGGGAGGCAAAGGGCCAGAGACAGACCAGACAGGGAAGGAATCCAGCTGGAAAGAGGAGTTCTATGAAAGACTAGAACTATTCAATTGTAAAAAATCCCTACAGGGGTTTAGAACAGCCTGCCTATGTAAACCACCTTGGATTAAAGGCCGAGGAGAAATCTGACGACCAAAGAAAGGCGGTATATAAATACATGTATAAATAAATAAATAAAACATGATCGTGCTCCTATACAAATCTAGAGCATGGTTGCATTCGACACATGGCTCATAGTCCTGATCACAATATCCTTTTTGCAGTATGCAGGGATGGAAAAGGTGAAGAAGAAGGTGACTAAAATAATCAGAGGCACATTCCTCACAAGGAAAAGATACAACACTGAGTGATTTTAAGCTTGGGGACATGATTTGAACATAAAATAATGCATAGTGTAGTGTCAGATATAGGTTTTTCACCCTCTGTGACAACACTAGGACCAGAGATCACCCAATGAAACTAACTGCTGGGAGATTCAGGATGGACAAAAGGAGGTACTTTTCCACAAGCCACATTGTTAGCCTGTGGAATTCATTGCCACAAGATGTAGCAAGGTCTGTTAGTTTGAATTGCTTTGATGGGGGATTACAGGACAAATTCCTGAAAGACAGGTTATATCAGTCAGTGGCAGCCATGATGGCCATGCGCTACCTCTGGATCCAGCAACCTTTGGATACCAGCTGCAAGGCAGCAATGGCGAGAGAGAAATCTGCCCTTCTCTCCTGCCTGTGGGCTTCCCAGAGGCAGCTGGTGCGCCACTGTGGAAAACAGGACACTGGATTTGATGTGCCTTGGCCTAATCCAGCAGGGCTCTTCTTACATCCTTATAAAATCTCATACTCAAGAGTGCACTGCAATAAAAAAAATCGTCGTCATCATCATCATGATGAGCTGAATCATCTTGAAAGAGAGAAGCAAAACTGAAAAGGCAACATGAAAATCTCATTTTACTGATTAGATTGTCCTTGGATTATAAACCAAAGTGCACAAGTACCATTAAGCAGAGATGCAGTTCTAATCCACACCTGGAGGTCAAACTGTGACTTTCCATTCCAGAACTTTTCACACTAGTACCTCCCAAAATTCTGCACATCACCAATACATGGAACTTTGTGCACCTGAATTCTCCCCATTTGTTTCTCTTCAACAGAGAAACCCTGAACCAGGGGAACAAACCTTTAAACAAATGAATTTTGGTCTGGTTCTGGATCATCAGCAATTTGGTTTAGAGCTCTTCAGCTAGGTTCCGGTTCCAGTTCCAAGACTAACTTTTAAAGGAGGGTCACCTGCATCAGCCTGTATCAGCCAAGAAAACCAACCATCTTGCAGCTTCAAAAACATATTCATTTCATCACCTGCTTTCAGTTCACTGACATCTGTGGTCTGTGAAAGTTTACACTACAATGCATGAGCTCTGGTGGGCTATAGAGGCCCACGGAAAGCCCTGCTGCCACGGAAAGCCCTGTAAATTAAAGATTTTCTCAGTGATACATATTTAGTTTGCAAAAAACCCCAAGAAAATAGGAACACTAAATCACACAAGTGGGGACTGAATGACTGATTATGAAACCACTTCTCCTAAACTGGTTTCATGGAGCTTCTATGTTCAGGGTTTGGGTTCTGATCCCAGGACAATCTAAGGCTTGGGTTCAAGTTCTGTTCAACTTCCTGCCATAAACCCCCACCATAAACCCCCACCCCCCACTTGTGGGTTCATTCAGTGCAATTTACTAAGGCGGCAGAACTTGTTTGTTTTTAAACAACACACCAAACTCTGTGGGAATATTTATTTATGGGTATCGAAATGTATATGTCCCCGATTCGTGTTATTAGCTGCTTTCGTTACATTTTGATAAAAGATGGGATAGACGTATTGTGTTATAGGATGTGCCTTCGGATCCAGAAGACACCTAAAATCTTACCGTCATTTAAAGAGAAAGAAAGCCAGGCCCATAAAAAATACAATAAAATCTTCAATAAAAAAATTACAGGAAGCAAGACAATTGTACAAAGAGTAGCACAGACTCCATAAAACATGGCAAGCTCATAAAAAGTGCCTTAAAAGGGAGGTTTTACATCGCTTCCTGTAAGGGAACAATTTGGAGCCAAGGTGGATCTCCTTGGGCAAAATCTTCCACGGAAGCCCCATTGAGGCATTCATCTCTCTGTGGAGATGAATGCATGAGGGGCTTCTCCTGGACGTAATTTGTAGCTCCCACTTCCTCTTGACATGTGCACATTAGCCCTGCCCTCCCAGCAATCTCCACCCCACCTTCCCTGAAATTGCTGACGGCAGGTGGGGCACAACGCACATGCGTTGTGGAAAGGGGCATGGCTAATGACACATATTCCAAAAAAGCCCCTCTTGCATTTACCTCAATAGTAGGGACCTATGCCTGATCACAGTTATCTTCAGCGTTGCACCTCCTCTACGGTTGGCAACCTTCAGTCTGGAAAGACTATGGTAGAAGCCTACAGCTTCCGGTATTCCCAGGCGGTCTCCCATACAAGTACTAACCAGGCCTGACCCTGCTTAGCTTCCGAGATCAGACAAGATCAGGAGATAGTGTTCAGTATAGGGAGATGGCTGGCAACCTTCATTCTCGAAAGACTATGGTAGAAGCCTACAGCACCCGGTATTCCCAGGCGGTCTCCCATCCAAGTACTAACCAGGCCTGACCCTGCTTAGCTTCCGAGATCAGACAAGATCAGGAGATAGTGTTCAGTATAGGGAGATGGTTGGCAACCTTCAGTCTCGAAAGACTATGGTATCAGCCTACAGCACCCGGTATTCCCAGGCGGTCTCCCATCCAAGTACTAACCAGGTCTGACCCTGCTTAGCTTCCGAGATCAGACAAGATCGGGAGATAGTGTTCAGTATAGGGAGATGGTTGGCAACCTTCAGTCTCGAAAGACTATGGTAGAAGCCTACAGCAACCGGTATTCCCAGGCGGTCTCCCATCCAAGTACTAACCAGGCCTGACCCCGCTTAGCTTCCGAGATCAGACAAGATCGGGCATGTTACTTGCATCTCTTTACTATGGAACTTCCAAATTCTGGTACAGTCTACCTTTGAACATCAGTGGCCCTTGACCACCCTTGGACATCAGTTGCAACTAAACAAATGGTCAAAAAGCGGTTTTGATTTTTGTCTCCTGTGTGGGCTTCCCAGAATTGTCTAGGAAAAAACAGGAAGCAACCTTTGACCTGATCCTGAGGGGGTCTTGTACTTACACCAACGTTCATTCTGAAACCCAAGGAGGGAAATGAGATTATCTGAAGAGGAACCTTGGGTTCACTTATAAGATCACCAAAGCAACACAATATTCAAGACACTGACAGCCTGTGGGTCTTATTTCAAAACATAATCACTGCTCAACTCAAAACTCTCAGAAAAGTCGGAGAGCAGCATTTAAGGAAGGGTGGCAGTTTCTGGTTTGGTGGAAACCACCCTGAAGGTTGCAATTCATTTAAACAGGTTGTGACATTTCATGGAGTTCATTTAAAAACACACACAGACAAACCAGGAATGCAGGTCTTTGATAATCCCCTGGTAACATGCAGTGATACTGACTCTCAAGAAAAGCGACAGTGCAAGCCATCAAAACGTCCACTGCAATTCAATGCATGCCTACTTGGAAGTAAGTCCACTGATTTCAACAGGGTTAATCCCAAGCAAGCATGAACAGAATTGCCACCTTGGGCACTTTAAACAGCTCCCCACGGCTACTGGTTCCATCTGGTCACACTCAAGTTGTCTCAGTGGCTCCCCCCCCCCAATTGGGGGTGGGTGGGTTTCTGCTAAGCCCCATGCAAGTGGGGCAAGCCAAAAAAAAGGCGGTAGTCATTTCAGTGTCTTCCTGATCCAAGTCAACAGGTGCGGTTGACAAAGTAACAAGACTAGGGGGCAGAATCCCAAGACGTGAGGGTGGATTGTCCTAGCTCATTTTGCAGAGGGGAGAGGAGTATCATGTCTGAATGCTGAGTGCAGCTTCTGATAGCCATACAAGAGTTGCCACTATGGCGCTTTAAGAGTTAGCCACTTTGAGGTGCAATTTTTGGGTGGAGACACAGAGCAGAAGTAAAAGTATCCCCTACAGCCACACTGCATCCCCCATTGAAACTGCAGACAGAATTCAAAAGCAAAAGGCCTGAGTTAGCAGGAAAAAGTAACTGCTCTCTGAACTGGTAGAGTCTAGTCAACAAACTCAGGGCTCTACCACTTCATTCTGCTGTGTTTGCAACACAAACCACTTATCGATATCGTTTTGCTGAAAAGCAGAACTACAAGTTGTTATCCATGAGGGATCAGTTCCCAGACCCCCACAGTTAACCAGAGGATAATGGAATCTGTGGGTGGGGGCCATCTGAGGACCTCTACAACCAGAAGGCACTTCCAGTAGCATCGGGGAGGGCAGATGAGGCCTTCAAGCGTGGGTCTGGTACCCACACCGAGTTAGATCCACATGTGCAGAACCCAAAGATAAAGAGACCCCCACTTATAACAAGAAAAATTCCACTTAACACTTGAGTGTGCAAAACTCTTCAGATAACTATTCAAGTCATCAAAAACCCTACAAAGTCAGTATTATCCCCACACTGCAGACAGAGAAGACTGAGGCTTGGAGGGTGGCCTAAGGCCACTGAACGAGTCCATAGCGAGATCAAAACCAGAGGAGTCTGAAAACGCAGCTCAGTCTCTTAACCCTCACTGCGTTCTATCCTTTTTAAAATACCAGTTACGAGATGCTCCATCAGCGACACATGGGCAAGACATGGCATTTAGTTTCTATGAAGGTATTTTAAAGTGGACTTTCTGGTGTGTTGTTTTTTATTACGTTCCAAGAAGCCAGCAAACACTGGTTATGCTGCTTACAGCAATTCATTAGTTACTCCATTTGCAACCCTTAAAAAAAAATAATTAAATTACACAAGGATTTACAGATGCCTATCCAGTGCAAGCTGGACGTGTCTGAGAAGCACTGGAATTCTTGAGAACCAAAACGTGTCCAAGAACTGGTCAAAAGGAAGACTTCCCCCCCCCTTTCAACAGCGCCAAAAAATGCAAGGAAATTATTTTGGGTGCCAAGTGGGCAGATAAATGGCTGCCTGCAGGCAGTTGGAAACATTACAGAAATGGAAGCGGCTTTTAGCAAGATGTGATGGGAAGACCAACTGCTGATAAAGCCACCTCTCCAATTGGGATGGCATCAGAGCCAGCTAATTTAAACACACCCTACACCTTTAAAAAATTACCTAATATCTACTTCTAAAAAGTGGGCTATGGGCTATTCTTCACTCATCTGTTGCCTAAGAGAACCCAGTTTGCCTCATGGATGGGCCGGCCTTTGCTTCATTACTTACGTCTTTCAAATCCTTTCTCAAAATACACCTTGAGACACACCACCTCTGTCTCTTTTCCCTTCTCCAACCAAGCTAAATACAGGCAACTCAAACCTTAGCAGGCTCTTCCTCCACCCCTTTTCCTCTCCACTCCTGTCCAGTTGCCTTGTGCTGATACCAAGTTTGCAAGCTCATTGGGGCAGGGGCTTTTCACTCCATTGACGGTGCTAAAGAAATTTTAAAAAGGATTTACAAAGCCAGTCTCGAGTCATGTACACAGCAATTTAAAACCGCAAGTTCAGGTGTGAGGCACCTATCCAGTTTTATTGAAAAAACAGCAAGGGGGAAGGGGGTCGTCTCTTCACTGACATATTCAACACTGTTGCCAAGCTAAACAGGCCCGATAAACTGGTTTTGCTTGCCACAGGGCAAGACATGGCATTTAGTTTCTATGAAGGTATTTTAAAGTGGACTTTCTGGTGTGTGTGTTTTTTTTTTTTAAGTTCCAAGAAGCCAGCAAACACTGGTTATGCTGCTTACAGTAATTCATTAGTTACTCCATTTGCAACCCTTAAAAAAAAATAATTAAATTACACAAGGATTTACAGATGCCTGAGAAAGTACTGAGAAAGTGTCAATTCGGGGGAGGGGGGAGCAAACAGAACCTGCTACAGATCTCTGCTATATTTGGGTGGGGTGAGAAAGGAGAAAAGGCACTATTCTTAAAAAAAAAAATGCAAGGTTGTAAGAATACACAAGTGGGGGCATGCTGGGGCTGGATTCAAGGCACTAGAAAAATTTTTTTTTTTTAAACCCCTAAATAGCGCATGAGTTGTAAACTCCATAAAAAGGTCTCAGTTTTCCGCTTTGAAGAGTCCACAACTTCACCCTTGCGCATTAATTTTCAAGCAAACCAGTGCAAAAATAAAGCTAAAAGTCACTGTTGGGAAAAATGATGCATTTGGGTAGCGTTTGACTGAGGTATTGTGACATCGCCCTACAACAACCCTGGGTAAGGCAAGTTTTATTCTTCCCATATTGCAGGCAGGGAACACTGAGGCCAAGAAGGAGTGGCTTGACTTTGGCCACCTGGGTGGTTCACACGGGAAAGGCAAGATTCAAACCGGGGCAGTTGCAGTGTGCGGCCTGGGCTCTGCACCACTACGACTACCACCAGCTCTCTGTGGCGACTCGGTTAAAGTCTCATTTAACCAGATCATAAAAGCAGCTCTGTTGAACGGATCTCACAATGCCCACCTTTGGCCAGTGTTCTGCTTCATACCGCGCCTCCCAAAAAAACGCAGAAGCCGGGGTAGAGGACAAGAATCCTACCCTGCAGGTGCCCCTTCCCAAAGTGGCACCAGAGGTCAGCGAGATGCCCACAGACGATACAGCCAGCCAGATGAACCTCACACTGCACAATGGCAGTACTGAATATGATGGTGGTGGTGGGGGCAGTGTGGGACTCTGCCCCCAGCCACTACACTTCTGTGGTTATCTATTGCACCAACACAATCCATTTGCACATTCCTTGATTTGCACATTCCTTGACTTGCATGCATCACTTCCCTCTGCTGAGATGAGAATCAATGGCTGCAGACTTCAATGTGTGCAGCTCTTCCTCCTCCCCCACCCGGCCTCCACCATCTGTTAATAAGCAGGCAGAGCTTCACAGAGCTGCAAGGAAGCCCCCTCCTGCCCTACATACCTGGTAAAGCCCAGGGGAAGAGCAGGGAGCTGGGTCCCGTTAGGGAGAAGGGCGGGATAAAAATAAAGTTTTATTATTATTATTATTATTATTATTATTATTATTATTATTATTATTATTACCCACTGGGTGCTGAAAGCCAGTGGGCAGAACAGAGATCTCCAGCCATCACAATGGTCTGCAAGCCCCTGCTGTTTTAGCTGGACACAAAGTCTTATGCCTGAACTACTCATTGGTAACTACTCACAAGCACATGAAGACTTTTGAACTGAGGAGGAAGAGTGGCCTTTCTTTTCTGCCCAAAAAAGAATTCTGAGCCACTTAAAAACTTGCACTCTCTCTTCCAGAGGAAACTTGGTTCAAAGAAAGCCTCTTCTCAGCCCTCCTGAACTTCACATCCTCCAGAAATTAATTTCTTTCACACTGACATTTCCTAGAAACAGACAACACTTTCTGTACTCAAGGAGTCAACAAAACTTCATCCACAGGTCTTCCCGGAAACATCCGGGCTTTCTTTAGAATCGAGGTTATTGAGGCAGAGGTTGCCATACACAGAAGTTAACCAAGACTGACCACTCCAAGTTCTCGACCTTCTCCTATCCGCACAAAGCTGGGGAACATGAAGGTTTCTGCCACCTTCTTTATGGGTTAGATTTTCAGTTCTGCAGAGGGCCCAACGCCCAACTAGTCAGACCAACTCCTGAACCCCCAAGGGGGATGAACCCCACCACGGCATCCTGAGAAATATTTTTGCTGATTTTAACGTAAGAACATAACCTGTGGGGTGGCCAAGTGCGCCTGCCAGAACACACACAGCATGTGAGTAAAATGAAGAAAACCCACTGCATGGATGAACCCAAACGAATCCCCTTTTCCTTAGGCATTTAACAGCCTTAACCAACAGCTGTGTCCCTTTAAATACACCAAGAGGCACATTTGCGTCCATTTTAAGGATTAGGTTAGTGCCATGGCATACCAGCTGTAGCTGCCCCCACAGAGGTATCTGGTAACGGTCCTCAAAAGGCAAGTTATTTTTCAAAGCTTACAGCACCCCTTGGCCTATGACCTCAGAATGCCTCCAGCAAAAGAACATTTGTGCTCCACAAGTGTGCAAGAATGTGCAGTGTGCTCTCCCTTCCTCTAACACACACACACACACACACATGCTCCAAAAGGGAGCAAATGTTCAGCCTGGCACACAGATGCCACGGAGGCAAGCAGGAGGATGTGAAAAAGGAAGCAAGAGCTGCATTACACAACATCAGTGCGCCATGCTCTACCAGAGTTCATCCGGGCAGAAAGATCAGCAGCTGTAAACTCTCAAGCTCTCAGGTGCCAAAAACCCTGCTTTGGATGGCGTCCTTCCTCCCCTTCCCCCTTCCGCAAAGAAGGAAATGCTGATTGGAATGGATAACCCAGGGGACACACTACATGAAGTCTCTAGGACAAAGGGGGTGGGTGTGCATGCATATTTTTGGCTCTGCGCAAAGCCTCTTTGGACGCAACAGTGGGGCGCAATGTGAGAAGGAAGCGTTTCCGAGGACGGTTGCCAAAGTTAATATTTTTGAACAGAAAATGGCAAATGAAGAATATTACTGATAAACTGGTCTCAGTATGCTGAAGGCTGCATGTTTTCATGCTACCCAGAACTCTGAGGCTGTCTATCTGGGACTATCTTTCCTTCCCTCCCCTGTGTCAATATCCTGACTGTAAGCCCCTCAGGGCAGAGACCTGCCCTACCAATCTACGTAAAGAGCCATATGCATTCGAACAGAGTTTGTTTAAACAATGTTCACGCCACGTTTCTCCAAAATAGACTCAAGGCAACGTACAAAGAGTGATCCTTGTATTCTGGTGTCACCCCCTTGCATCTGGCATTCGGAGGTCGCCTACTTCTAAAACTAGGAGGTTGCACATACTCATCACGGCTTGTAACCTGTGATGGATTTTTCTTCCAGATGCCTGATCTCGTCTGATCTCAGAAGCTAAGCAGGGTCAGGCCTGGTGAGTACTTGGATGGGAGACCACCTGGGAATACTGGGTGCTGTAGGCTTCTACCATAGTCTTTCGAGACTGAAGGTTGCCAACCATCTCCCTATACTGAATACTATCTCCAGATCTCGTCTGATTTCGGAAGTTAAGCAGGGTCAGGCCTGGTTAGTACTTGGATGGGAGACCGCCTGGGAACACTGGGTGCTGTAGGCTTATACCATAGTCTTTCGAGACTGAAGGTTGCCAACAAACGATTTATCTGTCCCTTTTAAAGGCCTCTAGGCCAGGCACCATCACCACTTCCTGTGGCAAGAAGTTCCATAGATTAATTACATGAACACATGGAGAAAACATACGTTCAAAAGGAGATCAGAAAATGCTTGTGGGAACAAGAAGATTATGCCCAAATGCAACAAGCAATGAGGGCAGCAACTGTGATTCAAGCGGCAGCAAGTTCCACAGGGTGGAGCCACCATGGAGAAGGTGTTCTCACATGCAATCTCAGATGGCAGTGGGAGGCACAGGAGAGCCTTCCTGGAAGATCTAAAGCGACATAGACCGGTGGAGGGTGGCTATTGTGCTACCTGGGCCCTGAGTCACTTAGCCTCAATGGCAAGTATCAGCCCACTGACCCACAACGGCAGTGTGACAGAAGCATAACAACTAGCGCAGGTGAATTTTGTACTCTTGGAGTTTCCAAAGGATCTCTCCAAGGGCAGCCTCACGTAACGTGATTTGCAGTAATCCCATCAAGAGGTAACTAAGGCCTGGCTAAACTTGGCAATGTCGCATCCTTAATCTCACAAACGTATCAAACTTGTAGGTAGCTCTGTGGGTACATTAGGAAACAAACAAAACAATCCAAAAGCAAAAGAAGGGCAGGAGGATCAGCTGAAAAGATCTCAAAGCTCTTAAGATTTTCCAGAATCCCTTTTCAGGCTAGATCAGCAATTTTCAGCCTCTTTGATCTCTCGGCACACTGAGAAGGCACTAAAATGTTCAGGGCTCATCACCAGTTTTTGGGCAATTGACAAGGCACAGCACATTGCTGGTGGGGAGGGGTCACATCCCCAGTGGCCCTACTAATACAGAACAGAACAAATGACTAATAAAATTACCCTCCCCCAAACACCAAAGTGCCGTGGCACACCAGCTGAAAATCACTGGGCGAGATCTTTTGCACAACTAAAGTGGGAGGGAACATGGGAGTGTCAGGAGCCCTGAAACAGAGCCTTGCACTAGGCTCCCTCTGGCACCCCTGCTACTCACTCCCTGACGGCTTTTTGGGTGCTTTCACTGCTACCGGTGCTGGCAGATCATGGGGTGAGCAAGGAAGGCCTTGCTATTAGGAGAATATTACTTACCAACCTTAAAAGGCTGTTGTAAGAACCGCAGCAAAATAAAGCCCGTGAAGCACTTTGCGCGCACTTGAAAAGCGTCATAAGAAAATGTTAAGTAATCACCAACATGTACGATTCTCATTCCTTTCCTCCATGGTATTCAGAGTTACTCCCTTACCAACTCTCAGAACTGAAGAGGAGGGGGATTCTACATCAGCCATGTCCTCCTCCAAGGCAGACCACTCTGTTGGAGCCTTTCTGGACCTCCAGCTGTCAAGGTCCTCCTCAGTCTTCCACACCCGACTCCTTAAAGGCAGCACAGCACAGCACACCTACATATCAGGGGTACATGGCCTCTTGTGAGATGCATTCCTCCGCATCGGTTGAGGTGGGAAAGCACTGTCCTGGTCATCATAGCCACCCAGGAGCTGCTCCATTCTCTTTCTCCCCCCATGACCCCCCAGAGCCAGAAAGGGGCTCCACCTGGGGGCCTATCCGTCCACAATCAAGGGCGGTGCAAAGTCTTGCAGTGAGGAATCCGCAACAAGGAAGAGACAAAACTCTCACCCACCATTCTATGATCATCCTCTAATCCAAGCCAGACGCCAAGAATTAGGTGGCAATCCCATGCATGGCTTTCCTGAGAGTAAATCCTTTTGAATACAATGGGACTTGTGTCTGAGAAAACATGCCTAGGATTGCATTTAGAGGAAGAAAAACCGCCCAAGTGAGAATCCACTGCCCTATTTCATGTAACTAACCACTAGACTTCACTGGATCCTGGCTCACTTTTCCAAGGAACATGACTTTTCCACGCCACACTGAGTGGGGAGGAAGATGACACCATTTTTCACCCATTCCATGTAAGTAAATCACAACTGAGAGAGACCGTCCCCTCCTGCCTTCTCTTCCCTCAGCCAACAGGGTCGGAAAGAGGTTATGGGAAAATATGAAACATGTGTTCCTTGGATAGAAAGATGCAACACATGCGCGCTGCGGGAAGCATACAGGAAGGCACTCATGGGAAGGATCGCACAGCCACCCCAAAAGAGTTTCCATGGAAACGGGCCTCAAATAACATTTCACTTATGCATTTCACATCTGCTGTCATCACCTGGGTTGCTGGCCTTGACATCCACTATGGCTTTTTGAAAAAGGGTTCTTTCCTCTCTCTCTGGCTGCAAAAGCTTTTTCTGCAGAAGAGGTAGAACAAAAAGCATCCCAAGAGTTTGACCCTAGTGCAACTCACATTGACAGCACTGACCTGAGCTCCTCATTTCCAAGTTCCCCCCAAATTTTTATGCAATGACCTCAACAATCAGAACTAGATTCATGAATCCGAATCATAGCAGCCCATGTCGCAGTTTTGTGGTCTTCTATTTCCTTTTGTGTCGTCGCTCACGAGAGGCCGATGGTGATCTTGCAGCTGCACGGGTGCTACCGAGTGAGAAAACAAGGAGTCTGGTGGCACCTTCAATGCCAACAAATTTATGTCAGCATCAGCCTCCATGGGCTACAGACTGCTTCATCAGAGTCCCAGATGCAGGAGGCAAAGGTCTGCATCTCTCTCACATGCACACACGGCCAGTGGTTCCCAAACTGTGCACGGCGGCACCCAAAGGCACCATGGTAAACTCACAGGGGTGCCGTTGGACACCTCAGCAGCCTCTTCTTCCCGACTCTCCTGGGTGCTGCCATCTGGAACTGTGTGATATCTTACAAAGAATTGTGTGAGATCTTGCGCAATCCAAGATGGCAGAGCACAAGAGAGCCAGAAAGAAGAGGCCGCTGGGAAAGAAGGGCACCATGACCATGGTACATTTGGGAACCACTACACATGGCTACAGAGCAGGGACCTCTAAACTTTCTCGACCAAGGGTCACATCAAATATCTGGCACAGCGCTGAGGGCCGGGGGAAAAAAATTAAATATACAATTTAAATAAATACATTAAAGATTACCAAAGCACACACTTAAATGGACCCCCACTCCCCTACCCCACAAGTACAACTCTGGTTGTGTTTGGTCAACTGGGCCAGATATTCTCAGGGGATCAGAGGCTGGCAGCGGGCCGGATAGAAGCTCACTGTGGGCTGCATCTGGCCCCCAGACCGGGGTTTGGAGACCCCTGCTATAGAGAGAGAGAGAAAAAAAGAGATGAACCTGAAACCAGGACTGTCAGATGACAGGAACTGAAAGTGACCTAACCTAGTGACAAAACTTAAGTACACAGGATAAGCCTGTTGACAGTCTTATTGTTGGCAGTCAGAAAGTTCAAGAAACAGGACAAAAGTTTCTAGACTTTTCTCAGCGCGTGGTCGGTCTGTGGAACTCCTTGCCACAGGATGTGGTGCTGGCGTCTAGCCTAGATGCCTTTAAAAGGGGATTGGACGAGTTTCTGGAGGAAAAATCCATTATGGGGTACAAGCCATGATGTGTATGCGCAACCTCCTGATTTTAGGAATGGGTTATGTCAGAATGCCAGATGTAGGGGAGGGCACCAGGATGAGGTCTCTTGTTATCTGGTGTGCTCCCTGGGGCATTTGGTGGGCCGCTGTGAGATACAGGAAGCTGGACTAGATGGGCCTATGGCCTGATCCAGTGGGGCTGTTCTTATGTTCTTATGACTGGCAAGAAAACTTTAGGAGGCAAAGTCAGCCTCATCAAGAGGACAAAAATGTTTCAAACACACACACAACAAAAACAACAGCTTTGGGGCAGCTTTAATACCTACTAATTGATTGAAGGGGACACAGGCTGCTTTGGAAGAGACGCAGGAAGTTGGATTCTGTCACAACTGCAAAGGGTGCGTACATGCTGGATAAGTGACACTTATCCACATGCTGGATAAGTGACATTTCAATGGCTAAGATGAAGGCACAAGCCTTCTCCAGAAAGAGTTAAAAAAACTCTGGCATTTGGACAGGAACCTATTCAGAGCTTGCGCTTGCAAAATCTTACACGTGTCACTCATCTAGAACTGGCCACCTGAGTCTCACCAAGGATCAAGCTTGGTGTGAGTGATGGGAAAAAGTAGAACAGAGTAGCAGCCAAATGCTGAAGACAATGCAATACCCCACCTTTTTATCATACTGATGTCCATTGTCAACCATAGGCAGCTTCGTTCTGCTGAGTCAGATCGTTGGCTGCTTGACTCAGCACTGTCAACACTGATGGGCATCAGCCCTTTTTTTTCCCTGAGCTACACAGAGCTGCTGCTAAGGACTAAGCCTTGGACCTTTTGCATGCAGAGCACCCAACAACCCAAGACGCTTCCAGCAAGCCCACATGGAGGGTATGAAACACAACGGTCCTCTCCCCCTCCTCCCTGAAGCAACACTGAGCATGGAGGGTCTATTGAGCAACCATGGCTAACAGCCACTGATTGTGCATTGATGCCCCACCTTTTAGATCAGGCCGAACCCAAGGCAGCGCATAAAACACACGCGGAAGGCAATGAAAAGATGCAATAAAATCAAAACAAATCCAGATGAAAAGGATTACACCCACCACCACCACCAAATGGGGGAAGAGCAGTAGGAAGACCCACAAGTCCTTGGAGCAACACCCCCCCCCCCATCAACTCACCTGTGGTGCTACATCTCAGGCCATGATACAACCTGGGGCAATTCTGAGACAGGCACGAACTACATCCCTTGGTCACCAGCTGCTCTAAAATATTTGTTACTCTTGTGGTGGGTGTATGTGTCAGGCTTCCTTGACTGAGCATCAGCACTAAATTCCTGGTCATTGTCAGCAACCAGAGTTGCACACCGACTCCCTTCAAGACAGGGGTGCAGCATACACTCCACTGCACATAAGTACGTAGAAATATCTATAAAGTCCCCACCCCTGTGCTGAGGAAATGGTACCCAAACGGAACCAAGAAGGTAGACCTTTTGGGCCAGTTAATAAACCTCCAGAGGCCACAGGAGTTGAGAAGGTTCACAAACAAAACCCTCAAAGGCATCAAGAAAGCCTCAAAACACATTGCTTCCAAGGGAGTTTAAGGCAGGGCTGGCCCAAGACCTCCTGACGCCTTTGACGACATGCCAAATGCTGCCCCCCCTTAACCGATGATGTGCCGGCCTCTGTTCCTCCCACTCAGCACTGTCTTCCCCACCCCTCAACTCTGCCCCCCTTCCTTTTCCAGCTCAAGTGGAAAAGAGGAGCAGTGGAGGCAAGTGAGCAAAGATGAGCACCTCTTACCAATCCGGTGCCCGAGGCAACTGTTTTAGTTGACCTCACGGATGAGCCGGCCCTGGTCTAAAGGTCTAATGAGAAAGTCTGGATTGCGCTAGAAAATCCAGGTGGGTGAAGCAAAGCACTTTAGGATTCACTTTATGCAACTATTGCTTCAATGGAGAGGGGGAGCAGAGGAAACCACATGAGGGACCGGGAAGCTCTGAAACAGAGAAGAATGGAACAAGCAAAAGAAATGCAAGCCTGGCTGTTTCACGCTCAGAAATCCAAAGCAGCCGAGGAGTGTCATCCACGACATGGTTCCGTGAGCTCAGCACCACTGAGTACAATGGGATTACTCCCAGTGCATTCTGCACCATTGTGTGACGGGGCTGATCTTGTCATTGCCAAAGGCTTCCTCCTTACCCGATGATGTGTCAGCCTTTGGTCCTCCCACTTCCTCAAATGGGAAAAGAAAAGAGGAGGGGCAGAGCAGAACAGGAAGCAGGGAGAAGAGTGGAGGGCTGGAGCGTCCTACACGCTACCCCAGTAAATTCTGAACTGATGCGCCATGAATCGCCCACAGGTGTGCTGTGGGAGTTTGGGGGGAGGTTAATTTATTAGCAGGGCCACTGGGGATGTGAGACCTCCACCGGAAGCGCACATGTGCCTTATCAAGTGCCAAAAATGACGGTATGCCCTGAAAAATTTTAGCTAGCCAGTGTGCCATGAGATAAAGGTCAAAAACTGCTGCTCCGGCTCATCACTCTTCTCCCTTCCTGTCCTGCTTTGCCTTCCTCTTCATTTTCCAATCCAGGGAGTGGGAGGAGGCTCAACGGAGGCTAGAGCATGGACAAGATGGCACACCTCACCAACCTGCTGTTTGTGGCAACCGGCTCAGTTGGCCACAAGGGCAGACCAGCCTTCGGGACTGGCCAACAGATGCATGACTCCTTGCATGTGGACAGACCTGTGGCATGGACCTCAAATTTTGTAGCCTCCCCTGCTTTAGGAGATTGTGGGAGAGGAGACAGGACTTTTGAACTAGTCTGGGGTCTTGGCAAGCCGCTTATCTTAGTGGTCTTGTCTTAGCAAGCCCCCTCTCACCACCATATTACGACACCAACAGAGGTCCTGAGACCTGGAGTTTATCTCCAACTTCTAAGCTTGATCTGGAGCACCTGTAAGACAACCACTCCCCCCTTTCTGTTCAGATCAACTCATCACAAACAGCCAAGCAACCAACATGGTTCTAGTCCTCACTGCACCCACACTGAAATAAGCTAGACACGTTCCCATGGTTCTGAGAAGATACAAGAAGGGATGGCTTGAGCCAAGTCATCGGAGACAATGAACCAGGGCTATCCCCAGGAACGTAGGCAAAGCAAGGCTGCCCCAGGTGTTGGAGAAAGGTTATTCCGAAGCAAACATAAAGCATCCCTTACCTCAGATACCAACAGGGGGAGTCCGCCCGGGGGCAACATGCAACACTACCTGGAGAGAAAGAGAAAGAACACAGTCAATGCTCAGTTCTGCTATTCATGAGTAAGTACCATGACTAAGACAGCCCCCCCCACTTCTTTCCACCAGCTGCTCCGATTCATCCTAAGAACACAAACAGGGCAGGCCTTAGGAGCTGCAGGGGCCAACGCAAAACATTTTTGCCATGGCCCCCATGCCTGTGGGCGCCCCCATCCACCAGGATAAGCAGCACTGGTGAGTCACTTGGCATTAGCATCAACACCAACTGCTTCTGGTGAGGCTGATTTCAAACCAATCGGAACCAGGGGCAGGCAGGAGGGAGGGAAAGCCCTCCCTCCCTCGCCATGCTATCTCCTTGCACCGCTCAGCATGGAAGATTCCATGCCAGAGGGTCAGCCTTGGAGAAAGGGGGTCTGCTGTGGGTGCTCCGCTTGCCACCCCAGTGTGGGGCCCCTCCAGGCATGGGACCCAATTTGGCCCTAAGGCCAGCCCTGAATACAGTGCAAGAACTACTGGGAAATCAGTTCCATTGGCCTTTCAAACGTACTAGCATTTGCATATAACAGTTTCCTTGCGGAGCACAAAGTGTGCAAAGTTCATTTTCTTTATTTTTCTGTTAATAAACTTTTTTACCATTTCCCATTTTCTTCGATAGCAGCCCACAAACACAACCAACCATCACAACTCAAAAATAATTCAGAGACAGCAACGCAATTGGCACAGAGTGCTGTGGGTGCTGCTATCACAATGCAAAACTTGCAACAACCCTGTAAGGCAAGTACAGTAATATCTCCAAAAGTGCAGCTTTTCTTAGCATGGATTTGCTGCACTGCTCTTTGTCCCGGCATGATTGAAAGTTCTTCTAGCCAATGGAAGCAATGCATTCTAGGAGGTGCAGGATCAATTAGCTCCAGTTTCCTAACCGATAAACCAGTGGTTCCCAAGCTGTGGGTGGGTGACCCAGTGGTGGGTTGCGACCTGATTTTTGGTGGGTCACCAAAGGGTGGTGGAAAGATAACTAATAGCCCAATCCTATCCACATTTTCCTGGGAGTAAGCCCCATTGACTAAAGGGACTTACTTCTGAGTAGACATGCATAGGATTGGGCTCTAAATTGCCTCAGTCGGGCTACTCAAAAATCAGATACTGTAGCGGCTAATTACCCTGCAAACAGCTCACCTCCTGCAGTTTGCGAGCGTGTGTAAATATAGGGAGATAAATGTTTGAGGATCTTTTTTTCTGGTTATCATCTTAATAATACAAACAAACAAAAGATTTCTTTCTAGATCTCCTCTTCAAAAAGTTTGGTAAAGCTAGATAGGTTCCGATTGAGTGTCATTTTAAAAAGTGGGTTCCAGTACTAAAAAGTTTGGGAACCACTGCATTATTGGACTCGTACAGCACTGTTTCATATGACACTTAACGTTCCAGAATGGGTCCCCCACACTATGACTGTCCCCATATTGCAGATGGGGAAGACTGAGGTTGAGAGGGCCTAAGCCTAAGCCAACCTAGAGAGTTCATGACAATGGCGTGAGCGGAGTTGGTGACCTTCTGATAGGCAGCTCAGAGCCCAATCATGAACTTGTCGCTGTGGCTTTCCACCAGAGCGCACTGTTGCAGACGTGCTGTAAGGCACGTCTGCAAGGCTTACTCCCTGGCCAGCGCCCATGCTAGCCCAGCGCCCATGCTAGCCCAGCGCCCATCCTCCACTGCTCAGCGGTCTCACACACCGCCAAGTTGCAGCATGGTAAGCGGGGGTGGGGAGGGGAGGAGGCGTTCTGGGGAAGGGGGAGGAATGGGGAGGGCAGAGAGAGGGTGGGCAGGAGGCGTGCCGGGGTAGGGAGCAGGGAGTAGTAGGCGTGCCGGGGTAGGGAGCGGGGAGGCAGGAAGCAGGTTCGGTGGAGCTCAGCTCCACCAGATTCTGACCATTCATTTAGGGCTCGGCGCCCTACACGAACGCCTTTACTTTACCGCCAACCTTTTGGTCAGCAGTAAAGTGAGTAGCCCCATCGTGGGGCTGCTTCCCTTACCCAGGGAAGGGGACAAAAGTTCCCATCTCCCGCAGCGCTGCCCACGGCAGGCTGAGGTGTGCAGGATGCGGCGGCAGCTGTTCACAGCGCTGCTCCAGCCGTGTGCCCTGGGCAGTTTAGGATTGGGCTGCCCGGCTCTAAACCAGTGAGGGTGAACCTTTTGGGCTCGGCATGTCAAAAATTCAGAAACTGCCGAACTTGATTCGGCTGGTGTGTCATCCCACCCATGTAAACAAAAGAGAAACCATTCTTTATATATTCATTTATTTAAAAAAATACAGTCCAATCATGTCTGGCACTACGTATTATATAAAGAAACACCAAATAATTACAAAAATGAAATATGAATAAAACTATCTCAGTTGTTGTTAGGTGCCGTCATGCATCATGGCATATCACCTTTGACACGCGTGTCATAGGTTCGCCGTCACACGTTCTTGAGATTAAGCCCCTCCAAACTAGATGAGACTTATTCCTGAGTAGCCACACCTAGGACTGTGCTATTTATTCACTTCACTACACCAGCGCTCATCATTCAAAGCGCATCCTCCAGAACGATGTCACTAGGATGGTATGCAGGGGGAAGAGGGCGTCCAAGAAGCTTCTTCATTAGTTACAGCCCATCCTTCACCCACCAATTTTCTCAGTATTAAACAGCCACGGATCCTGCGCCATCCCTCCGATAAGGGATCTGACTCACAGGAGCTTTTGTTTAGTTAGCCAACTCTCCGAAGCCTCCAAAGACAACATGTCATCCCCACTCAA
The DNA here is from genome assembly GCF_035046505.1 of Tiliqua scincoides. Lineage (NCBI taxonomy): Eukaryota > Metazoa > Chordata > Lepidosauria > Squamata > Scincidae > Tiliqua > Tiliqua scincoides. The sequence goes on from NC_089834.1 coordinate 8,678,571, forward strand.
ACACAGTTCTAGCTTAACAGGTTTACAACATGCCTTGCCCAGGGAAAAGATGCAATGGGTAGGCTTGAAGGTTATCTGCTCCTGGGGCCACCCCAGCGCAAATGAAGGGCACGGATTTGTTTAAAAACCTCACGCTCTCGACAAACAGGGACTCTTGGCAACGCAAGCACCTTGACCGACAGTTTCGCCCAGCATGGCCTGCTCCCCGGACTGCAAACACAACCCCCTCACCCATAAAACTTGCTCATCACCTGCAGTTTCAGACGCAACCCCTCCCTCTCCACGCACACCCATTGGGAAACAGCTTCCAAGAAGGTAATAGGTCTGCACCGCCCCAGTTCCGAATTTGCTTCGGAAAAGGTTTCCAAGGGCAGCTTTTGCCTGGAAAAGACACAGGACAAACCAACCAGGGAAAAGACCAGACCCCAACCACAGTGTATCCCACAGGCCAAAGTGACAAACTGCACATGTGTCATTCATAAATGCTCTGGAATTGTGCAGAATTGATCACATCTACATTCTGGCCTTCTTCCAAAGAGCTCAAGGTGGCTTATATGATGCTATTCCACTTTATCCTTGCAATTTTATCCTGAGAGAGGAACATCGAAACTGCACCCAGGGAGGAGAAGAGAAGATAATAAATACAAAAAACTAGGCTCTAAGAAAAAAAAAATTCTAATTATACCCCAAAATGTTATTCCCAGAACTGTAACACAGCCTCAAACTCCGACAACTTTTCGCAAGTTGAAGTTTTTGAACTTCTCCAAAAGTCACTGCAGAAATCCAACTGTGAGGAAGGCTTCAAAAGAACACCTGAAATTCATCCCAAGCATAGAACACTGAAGCAAATAAGGTTTCAGACAGAATATGTGCTTGCTCTGTACAAAAATAATCCTTACGCTTCTATAAAATCTACAGTATAGAAATTAAAGAGCTCAAAACAATCCCAAAATTTATTTTGGCAAGCCAAACAAATTAGGAGAAGTTGTTGAGATCTTCTCCCCCAGAGCAGTAAGTAAGTAAGTAAATAAATAAATAAATAAAATAAGAATTCTTCACAAGCTCCATTTAAACCATTTATACCAAAATGCTGAAAAGTCATTTTAAGGATCTGACCTCTATCCCCGAAAGTAAACTGTATTGGGGGGGGGGGGCGGTGTTTCACTAACAGTTACACACAACACACAACAGTAACAAAGAATGCCGTGGCCTCCGCTGGGAGGCCAGCATAATCACTCCCTGCATTTTAGAGGAGGAGAAGAAAAATACACGAAAAGATTCCTAACTCTAGTTGCGATGACACCCATCAATAAAAATCAGCTTGCTCGAAGTGCTTGTGCAACAACCTGAAGATCTGCTCCTGCTCCATTTCCAAAAGGAGACTGTGCAATGTGTATACACAAAGCACAACACAACTAATGTTTGTTCATAAGCGGCAGGAAGCCATCATTGCATCAGGGACGACGCTACACAGCAACCTTGCCCCGGCCAAGCCCTCCTACTAATCAGGCCAAGATGACAGACGAAGAAGAGTGGGGAACAGACAACAGGAAATATTTCTTTACCCAGCACATAATTAATCTGTGGAACTCCTTGCCACAGGATGTGATGGTGGCACCTAGCCAAGAAGTCTTGAAAAGGGGACTGGACAGATCAATGGAATAAAAGCCTATCACAGGTTGCAAACTATGACCACTCTGGGTTTTAGAGGGAACTCATCTCTGAATGCTAGGCACAAGGGTGTGGCCACAGGATATGGGTCTCTTGTTGTCCTGAGTGCTCCTGGAGGCCTCTGGTGGGCCACTGTGAGATGCACAGATGGGACTTCAGCCTGATCCAACACGGCTCTTATGTTCTTATGGGAGATGGAGTACTGAGATGGTAGAATGGACTATGCACGCTGCAGGAAGGACATCTCACGTTTAAAATACTCTGTTAGGTAACTCACACTCACTCCAAGTACATAGGAGCACACAAGCTGGTCCATCAAGGCTCTCAGTTGGGTCGGCAGCTCTCAAGGGCTCATTCCCAACCTTACTTGGAGACACCAGGAATCACACCTGAGACCTTCTCTGGGCAAAGTAGCTGCTTGACCAAAGAGCTGCACGCAGCTTTACCCTCCTTCCTCTTTGAGGCACAGCACAAAGCAACATGCCCTGCAACATGAGACATGCCCCAGTGCGTCACACGCAAAGAGTGACACGCACAAGCAGGTACAATATGCTACGCAGCATGTCACGCAACATGCAAATAATACACTCCGTCTTGTCAGATGCGTGTCTGAGGTGGGGGGAGGGGGGTATCTGCTTGTTTCTATCATATACCCAACCATCAGCTAATGCAAAAGCTTATTTGGATCAAGAATCCAAGCAGGGGAGGAGGGGGAAAAGATTCCAAGACTGGGGATGGGGTAAGAAACAGCAGGAGGGAACAAGCACCCAAGACCTCAGCACACAATTTCTTGGCTCGCAACCAGAAAGCCAGGACACAGGCTGTGAACTCAGGCCAACACGTTAAGTTATTCTGCTCCAAAAGAAAGGCCATCCACCAGGCCGGCTTGTGGCTCCCGCTTATGCTGTACATCAATTAAATATCAAACCACATTTTCCGCCTTCTGAATAATAAAACAGGCCCTTAATAGTTTAGGACTCCCATATGGTCTCTGGTTCAATTATTTCCACACGCTCGTGGTGGTCGGCGCTCGGAGAGGGCTACTGAAAATTTAAAAAGAGACACACAACCAGGAAAGGTGGGACAAAGATGAAGGGCAAAGGAACAGACATCAAGAGGGGGAACGGCGGCCAGGATTTGTGTGGCGAGGCTACGGGAAATGGTTCAACAACACATGTGCACACACTCAAAAAACAAAAAAAAACAAAAAAAAACCAGTGAGGATGTGGGGGTTGATGAGTATGAACAAGCTAACATAACAAGTGAGCCAGGCTTTGAATGACACAATGGCAATCTGGCTCCCTTTTGTGTGTGATACCGAAGCTTTGCCCCCCTCAAGTGAGTATATGCCTCCTAAGACACAAATGAGTTTCTCTCTCCCTTTCTTTCCCCCTCCCCCAATTTGCCACAATTTCCAGAGGGGCTGTTGTGTTAAGTCTGCTGCTGCAAACACAACCAAGAGCCTTGCAACCATGGAAAGACGAACCAATTTACTTCAGCACAAGCCTTTGTAAATGACGGTCCACTTCTTCGGACGCATTTGATGTCCCCCAAATAATGGAAGCTACAAGGCATTTTGCGGTCATTAGCTACAGTTTGCTGTTTTTATATGATGTTGTCACCTTTTTTTGCTGTTCTCTTGCTGACAGCTTCGTTTGTTTCATAATATTTTAATGCCAACACACTCTCTCTCACTCGGCAGTTGTTCTTTCTGCAATTTTTCCTGCGTTTGGGAAAAGGGGAAATTCATTTAAAGATATCCAAGCTACAAAAAAAGAAAGAAAGGGAAAAAAAAATATATAAGGAGGGCAAGGCTGGGGTCTTATTAAACCCAAGTCACAGGCAAAATATTTTCGGCAGGAAGAAAAAGCAGGCGGGAGCGCCTCAATCAGGGGGTGCGCAGAAAGCTTTCAGGAACCATAAACCACCCTAACAAAAGACAACCACACAGGCGCAAGCTGCTCACAAAAGCCACCCGGTTTGATTATGCTGCTCTTAGAAAAGCCCCACGATTCCAAACTGAGAGCTTGAAAAACCACACCAGGCTTACTTGGAGACCCAAATGATGCACAAGAAAGGAAAGAAGCCCTGTGTACAACGGTGAGGCTTAGAAACCTCGCACACCGGGGCAGGGTTGTTTATAGATATTTGGGGGCAAACGGGAAGGGGGCATTCTATGGACATCAGAGCTCCTCCTTGGCACAGAAGAGATAGTTATCAAAAACCCGAAACAAGCACACAATTCTTTGAGGATGGAAAAGTAACGTGTTATCCTAAGCACGTTTACTTGGAGGAGGTAATTCTCCATTCATTTTACTGCCACTAAAGCCCCACTTAAGAAATTAACAAAGCCTGCACAAAATCATACCCCATTTCATTTGCAAAGAGAAGGAAGACGACTTCGAAAGCAGCGATACGTCCCTTAGAGTGCAACCCAAACCAAATTTTCCAGCACCAACATAAGGGCGATGCAACTCCGAGGGAAGGGAACAAACACTGCCTTACCTTGAGGAGGCCGCTGTGACTGCCCCTCCAACTGTAGGATGAAGGGCATGCCCCCTCCCCGGCACAGCTATGCCAGTGCTGGAAAGTTGGTTAGGACTGCGCCCTTAGTCAAATCGAGAAGCCCCAAGTTAGAATACACACAGACACACAAATGTATGTGTATTTAACTACCTATCCCCCCCAAGTATTTTTATGAACTTGAACAGCCTGTGAGATAATACCTAATTTTCCATAGTATAGTTGGCAACCTTCAGTCTCGAAAGACTATGGTATCGCGCTCTGAAAGGTGGTTCTGGAACAGCGTCTAGTGTGGCTGAAAAGGCCAATCCGGGAGTGACAATCCCTTCCACATTGGGAGCAAGTGCAGTCTGTCCCTGGCCTGTCTCCCTGGCTATGGGCCTTCCTTCTTTGCCTCTTAGCCTCAGACTGTTGGCAAAGTGTCTCTTCAAACTGGGAAAGGCCATGTTGCACAGCCTGCCTCCAAGCGGGCCGCTCAGAGGCCAGGGTTTCCCACTTGTTGAGGTCCACTCCTAAGGCCTTCAGATCCCTCTTGCAGATGTCCTTGTATTGCAGCTGTGGTCTACCTGTAGGGCGCTTTCCTTGCACGAGTTCTCCATAGAGGAGATCCTTTGGGATCCGGCCATCATCCATTCTCACGACATGACCGAGCCAACGCAGGCGTCTCTGTTTCAGTAGTGCATACATGCTAGGGATTCCAGCACGTTCCAGGACTGTGTTGTTTGGAACTTTGTCCTGCCAGGTGATGCCGAGAATATGTCGGAGGCAGCGCATGTGGAAAGCATTCAGTTCCTCTCCTGTTGTGAGTGAAGAGTCCATGACTCGCTGCAGTACAGAAGTGTACTCAGGACGCAAGCTCTGTAGACCTGGATCTTGGTATGTTCCGTCAGCTTCTTGTTGGACCAGACTCTCTTTGTGAGTCTGGAAAACGTGGTAGCTGCTTTACCGATGCGTTTGTTTAGCTCGGTATCGAGAGAAAGAGTGTCGGAGATCGTTGAGCCAAGGTACACAAAGTCATGGACAACCTCCAGTTCATGCGCAGAGATTGTAATGCAGGGAGGTGAGTCCACATCCTGAACCATGACCTGTGTTTTCTTCAGGTTGATTGTCAGTCCAAAATCTTGGCAGGCCTTGCTAAAACGATCCATGAGCTGCTGGAGATCTTTGGCAGAGTGGGTAGTGATAGCTGCATCGTCGGCAAAGAGGAAGTCACGCAGACATTTCAGCTGGACTTTGCTCTCAGTCTGGAGAGGTTGAAGAGCTTTTCGTCTGATCTGGTCCGGAGATAGATGCCTTCCGTTGTAGTTCCAAAGGCCTGCTTCAGCAGGACAGCGAAGAAGATCCCAAACAAGGTTGGTGCAAGAACACAGCCCTGCTTCACGCCGCTTCGGATGTCAAAGGGGTCTGATGTGGAGCCATCAAAGACAACAGTGCCCTTCATGTCCTTGTGGAAGGATCTGATGATGCTGAGGAGCCTGGGTGGACATCTAATCTTGGGGAGAATCTTGAAGAGGCCATCCCTGCTGACCAGGTCGAAAGCCTTCGTGAGATCTATGAAGGCTATAAAGAGTAGCTGTCGTTGTTCCCTGCATTTCTCCTGCAGTTGTCTAAGGGAGAATACCATATCAGTGGTGGACCTGTTGGCTCGGAATCCACACTGTGATTCTGGATAAACGCTCTCTGCAAGTACCTGGAGCCTCTTTAGTGCAACTCGGGCAAACAACTTTCCTACAACGCTAAGGAGAGAGATGCCACGGTAGTTGTTGCAGTCACCCCTGTCGCCTTTGTTCTTGTACAGCGTGATGATGTTTGCATCCCTCATGTCTTGTCTAAGACATCCCTCATGTCTTGTCTTGTCATGTCATGTCTAAGGGATGTCTTGTCATGTCTAATTTTCCATAAACATACAGGAAGCAGAGAATCTCTAGACGTGCCCACATCTTATAAAATACGACATGATGTGGCATGGGAGACTCCATGCCAATTTTCAACCACTGTGCTGGGACACATTGGTGTGCCATGGATACCCGGTAGATGTGCTGCGGGAGAGTCATTTATCAGTAAGGCCATTGGGGGATATAAGCCGCCACCCCCCCCCCCCGGCAGTGTGATGTGCCTTGTCAATTGATAAGAAAGTGATGGTGTGCCTTGACAATTTTAGCACCTTGTCATTGCGTGTTGAGATGAAAAAGGTTGAAAAATTGCTGGGAATCCCGAAGTTCATCTCAAAATTCAGCAAGAAAAGAATCTGCTAACTCCCCTCTACAAAAGCCCCTGGACAAATTCATTCCTCTATATTTATTTACTTGCTCAAAAAGACCTACTGCTCTTTTGCCATCCTGTTTGCGTTTAGGGGCAACCTTCCTCCTCCACAGTCATCTTTATTTAGAAAAGCCTGAACATGTCAAATTGGACAGCGAGTGTAAACTGCATGAACTGCACTTACTGAAAATACACTGAGTTACACTCAGGTTTCAGGACTGTATTAAAGGGGATATAAAATGATTTTTGACAAAAACAAGAAAGATGTTCATCTCTGGAATTTTCGAATGCATTTAAAAAGGGGCAAAAATTAAAAAGAAGTGCACCATGGCTGCAATTATGCAGGCTTTCCTGGGAATAAGCCTGTTGAATGCCATGCAACTTAATCCTGAGTAAACATGCAGCGACATTCAGCGTGTAGTTAGCCTGTGGAACTCCTTGCCACAGGATGTGGTGATGGCATCTGGTCTAGATGGCTTTTAAAAGGGGATTGGACAAATTTCTAGAGGAAAAGTCCATCACAGGTTACAAGCCATGATGTTTGTGTGCAACCTCCTGATTTAGAAGTGGGGTATCTCAGAATGCCAGATGCAAGGGATGGCACCAGGATGCAGGACTCTGTTGTCTTGTGTGCTCCCTGAGGCACTTGGTGGGCCATTGTGAAATACAGGAAGCTGGACTAGATGGGCCTTTGGCCTGATCCAGCGGGGCTGTTCATACGTTTTTATGCATACCAGGGCAAAAATGGACGCAAACAGGTGAAATGGGGGGCCAAGCTGACAAGTGTTTAAACTGGCAATTCTATTTCAGCCAACCTGTGGGACATTTGGCCAGGTTCCTGAACACCAAAGGTGCTCTCCCCCCCCCCCCAAATGCCAGGCATTTTTAGACAAATGATCTGAGTTTTATTGGCATTTCCTAGGCTTATGGAGGCAGAATCTCTGTTCAAGTCTTATGGGTGCTCTCCCTCTGAACTATACAGACACAGGAGAATCTGGCTAAACAAAGCAGAAGGGAAGTTATATACCATATCTTCTAGATGTTCTAACCACCTCCAAGAGCTGCCTTTGCCCAACTGAAATCAGCCCAAACTCCATCCACTAGACATTCCTTCAACTGCTGCCAGGTATCTATTGCCCAGCTTGCAGCCAAACGGCCCTGTTTACACAACCAGCTGATGACTTAAACACTCAGAGACGTCTTGGATTCATCAAAGTGCCTTAGAGATAACACAGGGCAGACAGAGATTTGTATCGCCCCAGAAGACAATTATTAGGAGGGAGTTCACGCGTTCATATGAGTCATCAGATCAAACCAGGTGTGCTTCAGAACCAGTTGCCTCCGGAATACCCAGGCTGGGGTGATGTCCAAGGACATTTTGCCCTCCCAATGTAACAGCTTTTGCTTTAAGATGCTGAGAGGAAGAGCCAAAACCTGCCGCCATATCCAAAGGAGCGGCCATGCCCACTACAACAACAACAACATTTATATACTGCTTTTCAACAAAAAGTTCACAAAGCGGTTTACAGAGAAAATCAAATATCTAATGGCTCCCTGTTCCAAAAGCGTTCACAATCTAAAAAGTGACTACTGTCACTTACTGCAGGTTTACCCTGGTGGTCATTTTTCTGGGGGTACTGCCCTTACCATCAGCCATCACCAGAAACCTGGTGATCAAAAGATTTTTTCTTTTCTCAAAGTGGTTCTACATAAACCACTTTGAGACACTTGTGCCTGAAAATCAGTATATAAATGATTTGAGTGTTGAATCAAGAAATGACAAGATGTGTGCTGGGCACACTCAAGTATGTGTGACATTACATGGGAATATCCTGATCTATGGACAATTCTGGAGAAAATTCAACAACTTACCAGAAGAGAAGACAATCTTCAAATATCAATAAATCCTACACATGTACTTGCGAAGGGGAAAAAAATTTAATTAATGCATCAATCTATTGGTTCTCTGTAGCAGTTTTTAAGCACTGTGCCTTAGTACATTTGGTGTGTCGTGAAAGGTCCGCAGGTGTGCCACGGGAGTTTGAGGGAGGGTCATATTTTAATAGGGTCATTGGGGGATGTGAGCCCTCAGCTGGCAGTACAGTATGCCTTGTGAAGCCATATCGGCCCAACATTTTTGTACACAACAAGGATCAAATGTGTGCACCTGTGGACTAGGCAGAAATGGGTTAATTGTAATAAAAAAAACAACCGATGGTGTGCTCTGGAAATTTTTCATCTTATGGCACACTGGACATATTGGCAACCTTCAGTCTCAAAAGACTCTGGTATCGCGCTCTGAATGGTGGTTCTGGAACAGCGTCCAGTGTGGCTAAAAAGACCGATTCGGGAGTGACAATCCCTTCCACACTGGGAGCAAGTGTAGTCTGTCCCTGGTCTGTCTCCCTGGCTATGGGCCTTCCTTCTTTGCCTCTTTGCCTCAGACTGTTGGCCAAGTGTCTCTTCAAACTGGGAAAGGCCATGCTGCACAGCCTGCCTCCAAGCACACTGACAAGGCACTAAAATGCATTGTCACGTACATGGGACTGGAGTGTGCCCAGGCCAACACACATCTTGTCACTTCTTGATTCAATACTGGCGTCCTCCTTTATTGAAGGCAACTGGGGTGCTGCTCCCCCAGACTTGGGCAGGAGGCACAGTCATTGCTATGAGATAGGGTTTTCCCCTCTGATCTACCCCCAAGGCACCTGTTCATGCCTACACAAAGCAGGTGGTCTGGAGCCCCTCCCTGGAGCCCCAAACCTTATGGAATTGGACAGAACGCCATTAATTCCCCACCCCAAACAGATGAAATCCCTACACAAACAACTGGCTATCTCTCATCTCATCTCCCTGGCACCTTGCACTCAGTAGTTCCGCTCCAAGAACAAAAGGAAGTTTCCACTGGTCTTCGTTTGCTTTGCCCTAACCAGGGAGCCGCTGCCATCCACCCAGTAATTACCGACAAGGAAACTTGGTCAGTCATGTAGAGGCAGTAACACTGGAGAAACCTGCTCAAGGGGAAGCCAGGCCAACTTTTTTCCCCCTCCACAAAGCCCTCTCTTTAATCAGCTCCCTTGTCCCTGGAGGGCATGGGAGATGGAGGGAAGGTATTGGATGCGGTGCATAAATGGAAACCTTCAAGAAGCATCAGACGAACACAAAAAGAAAGGGTGGATACCCTCCCATTGAGAAATCAATGTGCAATCATCGCCACCACCGAGGGTACGAGAGCATTCCTGACACCACCTAACACACCACACACAAAAAACCCACACCCTCAAGGCCAGGCCCTGAGAGTTGCAGAAGATCAACAGCTTGTGCTTAGCAAGGATCACGCAACCCAGACATGAATATTCCTAATCAAGTTCCGACAAGGACTCTAGAGATGTTTTCAGGACAGGTATGAGAGGTCAGGGGCCCTATTAGAGCTCCTTCAACGCAGCGCCAATCTGGGCTAATTTATCAGTAGGGACCATATGGGCAATTCAGATGAAAGGAATGGATTCTTGCCCATGGGTCTACTGCTTTGAGTGTATGGGACAATGCTCAGGGGAGGACGTGTGAGCAGCCACGGGGAGAACACCAAGCATTCTCTCATAGGAACGACCATGCTCCTGAAGAGCAAAACCACTAGGCATTGTTGCAACAGATAAATGACTGAATGGCACCAAAATGGGAAAGGATAAAGGCATGTTCCATCCATGACGGATCCACCCACCTTTACTCTTCCTCCAGGTGCTGCTCCTCAGTGTGGAGAGGGAAGAGAGGAATGGAGCAGCACTCTAGCCCACACTCCCCCTCTCCTCTGCCTTTTCAAATCTAGAGAGTGGGGCGAAGAAGGAGCAGCAGTGAAGGCAGGAGCTGTCATGCAAGGGGAAGACATTACACCAGGAGAACCTCAAGTGCTGTCCCCCTCCACAGTTGTGGCCAGCAGAGGCATGCTGGGGGACATGTGCACAACGAGCATGCTTTTGGCTCACGGTTCTCGGATTTTGCAAACTGCAATAAACATCCCTCTTCGAACCCAATAACCTTGCAACTGTTTAACAGGCTTAAGAGAAGCCTCTCCGGAGAAAGAGCTGGCCTTGATCAGCAGTCTGCTCCGGGGACATTAAAATCGGTCAAATCCAAAATCCAAGAGCCATTGACTCTTTTGCTGTATCAAGCAAATTGACTCAAGAGCGACTGACTGTTGCTGTAAACGAGTGAACCATAACACAGTGAGAGGCTTACGGGCAAACCCAACACTTAAGGCAGTGATTTTCAACTAGTGTGCTGCAGCACATGGGTGCGCCAGAAATCGTCCACAGGTGACCCATGGGAGTCTGGGGGGATTTATTAACTCCCATTAGGGGAGTTTGAGGGAGGGCAGAACCAGTGTCACTCTTCACTCAGCTGCTTGGCTCAGGTGTGCGCTATAAACACACTGGGATAGTAGTTTGGAATAGTTCGACCTGGAAGATCCAGGTTCAAATCCCCGCTCAGCCAAGAAGTTTCCTGGGTGACCATGGGCCACTCACCATCTCTAAGCCTCACAGGGTTGCGTGGAGAGGAGGAGGGAAAGAACCACGTACACCACCTTGAGCAACTTGGAGGAAGGGCAGTCTAAAAATGTGGAGAATAAATAAATTACTGACCAACAGTGCCTTTCAGCCCTCCACACAGAATAAAGTCAGGTTAGTCTCTACGTAAGAATGAACGGACACAAACCGGACATCAGAATATTCCGGATACAGTGATTTTCCCATCAAGCCCACCAGTCTTTTCACCAAGTAGCCAATCAGCCAACCAAGACTGACTTGATGTGGCCCAGAATCTGCAGACCCCTTACACTAGATCAGGGGTCTCCAAACTTTTCGGCCAGAGGGCCGCAAGAAATATCTGGCGCAGTGCTGAGGGCCGGAAAAAAATTTAAATATAAAATTTAAATAAATTAGAAATGGAACTTGAATGAATGAGTGGGCTCATTCACTCAGCCTCTCCGGCCTTCAGAACATCCTCCAGATGCAATCAGAGCACAGCTCTGGTCATGTTCAGTTGAGCGGGCCAGAGGCTTTCAGGGGACAAGAGCCTGGCTGCGGGTCGGATATAAGCTCACTGTGG